>NC_045738.1:6950908-6987185 GCF_008692095.1 Etheostoma spectabile | reverse complement strand
CTACGGACTGAGCTACTACCACCCTTTAAATATAATGTTATCACTTACACTCAAGCCACCACCTACAATATAGTGCACAATTTAATAATCAATAAATAATATAAATTAAACCATAAACAACATACAGTATGTGGCTCTTACAGCGTCTGTGTGCCAAAAGTGTGTGTCACTGTAAACAAACACAATAGCTGCTAATTTTCTCTGATTTTCTCCTGCTTTTTGGTATAATGAGTGACAGTGAAACCATCAGCTCTGGTGTCCAGTGGGATGGAAAACCTACAAACCTTTAGATCTCCATTGCATAGAGTTAAGAACAAACAATATAAGGATAACCAACCTTTATACCCTTTTTGTGGTATGTTTGTCTTTGTTTGACAGGACAGTGTAGAAATGGGGCAGAATGAGAGAGGGTTCTGGCATTAAATAAAGGTCCCAATGCCTGAATTGAACTTGAGCTGTTGCAGCTATGTATGGTATGCGTTGTAACCACTTGGCTAAGGCAATGTTTATATATTTTATTAGGTTGATATCTTCATAGCAATGTTAGCATTGTTTGATATTGATCAACAGATCATTTGTCAAAACAAAATAAAAACATTTGAATTCTGGACTGACTTTACATGTGTTTAAATAGAAGTGATTTAATGTAGCTAATGTCTCTACTACTTAGATATTTCTATACTTTTTTTTTTCTCCAATATACCATTTCCTACTGAAGTGACATTTTATATATCTTGATTTAGAATCAAGATCATTGTTTTTGTGTTATACTTTGACCCAAGTTCTTCAAATATTTGACAGAGCGTAACTGAATTCTCCCTGTGCTGGTTTGAACATTTTGCCGAGCCTTAAGTGAAAACCCAGGCACAGTTGGGTTCACAGTGATGTTGGAAGCTCTTGTTGGAAACAGTGTGTATTGTGTTGTCTGGCTATGTTATAGGTTGTCTGTTCTAGAGGGGGGAGACCTTTACTATGGCCCATCGTCTGGATAAACATTTCCATTCTGTCTGTGCTGTGTGGAGAGGCTTTTCAAATGTATCGTTTATGCTGGTTATTAGTATGTACCAGTCAAATATTTGGACACACTTTCTCATTCAAGTGAATGGGAAAGTGTGTCCAAACATTTGACAAGAATTGTAGGTGTGATCATTTCCTTGTTTTGGGGATCATTTAAGAATGATGCATAGGAGATGTTGAGCAAATATGATAGAAGGATATTTTAGATAAAAAAACAAGTTTCAGACACACATATTTGGACAATTCCTGTGTTTGGAGCCAGAATCCTAGAGCCAGAGATCCTAAGGAATGCCCTCGTCCTAATCGAAACTTGAACTACTGGTTTGTAATAAGATCCCATGGGAACATTTGCATGTTTTTTTCTGCAAATCTCAGAGCGGCCACTGCTCTTCCTGACAGAGAGGTTTTGTTTACTTCAGAATAAAATCACTAGTTAATCCCTTTACCAAACATCAACAATGATGTTTATATGATACAATGATGCAATATATATATATATATATGCACAGTATACGCTTACAGAATATGCCTTTTGTCCTCTTGAGAAAGACAATTCTATTTTCATACATAATTTAGCGTCTATGCCTGTCTGAGACTCCTCTTTTGCAATGACAGAACTGACTTCATTTGGTTGGAGGAAATTTAGGAAATGAGGGCTACACATGGTTTCAGCCTACAGCCTCTCAACTCACTTACCTCCACTGGCAATATTTTGTCCTTGCCTCCTGCATGGCCTCTTTTTATTAAGTTAAATCAGCAGCTTTCAAACTAACTGACATACTGAGAGTGCTGCACTAAAACAAACACTACTGTATACTCAATGGACAGTTTCATACGGTCTTGAAAAAATAGCACCACCTGTCATATGAATATCCTTTGCCTACAGGATAAAAATTTAAAGTAATTTTTTTTTAACTAAATAGAAAACCACACGCTGTTGTCATGTTTTTGTTTAAGCTTAGAGCCTGGTTCCCACCCGATATGTCCCACCCTGTTGTCCCCCTGTGTCCCCCCTCGCTGGAGACAGCTTGCATCTGAACCCAGTTTAACCCTACCTGCGTGACCTATACTTTGCCTTCCCTGTTTTCTTCTCTCTGCATCTGTAAAAGTTTTCAGCCTCAGCAAACACACTGCAGCTTGTTTTACTGTAACAGAATTCAGTAAACATACCCATTATATTATAAGAATGTTTGATTTCTCAAGTTCTTATTTTATCATATTTGTCCTTGCCATCTAAGATATATAAACTATAATATGGAGAAAGAAAAGAAAAAAATCTTTTGCAGTAATGTAGTGCGCAGGAGATTGACTGAAATTCTCAGCACTCGGGTGGGTTTTACGGCTAATTCCTATGAGCTGACTGTTTTTTGGGACTGAGTTCAGCATATGGTTGGCTAGAATCAGAGCGAATCACATCACTACTCTCTCAAGAGCAGTAAGAATTTACCACAGCTCATCTTTCAGATCACTCTACAAGTGGGTGGATGTCATGCAGTAGCTTTTCTCCAAAATCTTCCATACTTGGATGGGTTGGGGAAAAGCTAATCGGTTGGGCTTTCCCCTGTTCTGTATTGTCCTAAAAATGATTTTCTGAAATGCAGCACAGTAATGCAGCTGTGATTGGTCAACTTTATACTACTTTGAATACCAGGAAATTGAGAAGTATTGGATGTTTTAGCCTTTTTTTTGTTTTACTTATTGTGATGTAGTCTACTTGGCTGACTGTACCCTGCTCAGCAGTAGTTCTTCACGTCTGGAAAATGCTCCCCTGCCTTACTTCATGCTATTGTTCCATGTGGTTTGTTTGTTTGTCTTTAGAGAATTAGTTTGGGCTTCGGCCAATAGTAAATTGTGTCAAATACTGGCAGACATGTGTTTAGCACTGAAAATGGAGCATCCCCCTGGTGTTTTACTGTATGGGGCTCAATGTAGGTCTGGCAGTCGGCTGGAATTGGTCTGGCAGAGGCAGTTTGTCTGGCTCTACTGGTCTGGGTGATTAGCTGAATAACAAATAAACCGTAACCCATGAAAATGTCTTATTTAGTTCATAATTGGCATGAGTAGTAGACTGGTATTTTTTATGGTGGACAGATTGTAAATGAAAAGCTAGCTCAAGGCATGCATGGATGCAGTCATGACAAATGTCAGTACCAAAAGCTACTTTGGTACAAAAGGGATTCGAATTAAAAGAGTAACATCCTGCAAGTACATGGGTATTTGGGTGCATTTAGAGAGCATTTCAAGAGTCTAATGTTAGGAACTGGTTTATTATCAAAACATGGCCTGCCTCAATTTAGCATTTAGGAAAACTTGTGCAGGCTACATTCTTAAGTGTTCTTAACTTTGGGGACATTATTTACATGCATGCGCCTTACTGCCTTCAGTGCCTTGACTCTGCCTTGACTCTGTGTAACACAGTTTTATAAACAACTCATTGTCCCACACACATCAATGTGTACTTAATCTGGTGTCATGGCTTTTTTAATATGTAGCATTGGTTTATTTTAATTTACAAAGCCAAACCCTTTTCATATTGTAATCTCCTGTCAGCTGTTATGATCTTCACACCACTAGCTTTCGAATACCCAGGATTGCAGGATCATTCCACTCTCAAAATTCAAATAATTTTTAATAATTATGGTGACCCAATAGAATCAGAATCAGAAGTATTTTCCAGACTTTGCAGTAAACCACGTCCAGCTCACGTGGGTAGCGGGAGGCATGGTTTAGTGCAGCTCTCTGCTATTGCAGTTGTATTGTATAAGATATAGATTTGGCCCCTGTCCTAAAGTCCTGGTAAAATAAATGTTGCAAGTTGACAGACAGTTTGGCTGACCCAGTTTTAATAAATACCAAATTGTAAATGAAACCAAAAGGGCAGAGTGGTGAGTGGAAGGGGAGTGAACTGTGTTGTAGAGGGGAAGCTGTTGAGCTTGTTTCTTGCATCTTTATAGATAAGGTTGTGTATTTTTTTTAATAGTCAGCTGGCCTGTGTTGGCGCTGCCACCCAGACCTCAAGATTGGTTCTCACCTCAGCAGTGGTCAGGGAGCTGCCCTTCCTGCACATTCCTGGGACTGTGGAAGATAATTGCTGTGGTTTATGAGAGGGAGAGGCCCTGAAGAAACACTTCCACCAGACTTCAGTTGCATTAGTTTTTACTTCTCTAAGAATTCTGGTTCAGACACAAGAACAGGGTCTCTTCCACACAGTGGGTCTGTGGTTCCCTTCTGCCGCTCGATACCATTCAAACGTTCTTTTTACTCTGAAGACAAACGAAATGGACTGTGAGAGTGCCGTACAGACGCCAGGCTGCTCATAGAACACTTCCAAGTTTTTTTTTTTGCTAAATCTTTCTTCCTGGGCTATCCTTTTCCTATAATGGCTTACATTTAAATTCTAATCACTGTGCTTTGAAGGCAGCTCATTGTCTGCCAACATCTCATTACGTGACATACATACAAAGGGACTTCAAAATGTTATTGTTGTACTTTGTGTGAGGTATTATAGAGCTGCACATGATTACTCGAATGGAGGCCCACATTTTTGGCCCCAGATCAGTGCTTCAAGTAGCGGGTGTCCTGTACAGACTCAGCACTCACATGCTCCTCTTAGTAACCCCTCTTCCAGAGTTATTGATGACTGTCTGTTGTAGAGTTTAAAAACAAATCCCATGTTCTGGACACGCAGTCTCAGCTATTCAGAAAGGTACAACGCTGGCAAAGCATGCCATACTAAGGATGTGAGCTCACTTTCAAAGCCGGAACTGCAACACACAGGTAACTTTCCATTTACTGGAGCAGTTTCACGAATAATTAAATCACAAGTGTGTGGAAATCGTTTGAACTTCACAAAGGTGATTGCTTTGAGAGTAATTAGATGTTTCCTCTGAACTGTTTCTGAGACTCTTAAGGTTGCAGTTTCCCATAATTAAAGGTATTTGTTTTTTAAACAGTTACAGTAACGTTTTACCTAACTGTTCACAGGGTAACTGCATTCCATGTGGTTTCTGGTACTCAAAGTTGAATTGTACATAAATGGCAGCTGGCAATGAATAATTCCATGAAGCAGCAGTTTTCATGAATCTGAGGAAAAAAGGTAATGATTGTCTGGTTCCTGGCACAAGTGTTTGAATTTCATATAATTTCTGTTTCTGTAAATTAACATATGATATAGACATTCAATCAGATTTTATTTAACTTGGCTACATGCCAAAAGTTAAAAAAAGACCATAACCTGTCAGTGATATCTTTGAGTGATGTCTCATGGTAACATGTCAGAATGATCTTAAAATCATTTGATTTTGCAGTTGACTTTTGGATACAGTAACATCTCATCTGTCAGCAGCTGAACATTCACGTTGCTTTCACAGTGACACTTTAAAAAGCCTCATTAAGACCGCCGATCTTTTCTTGCCCCTGTTTTCAATTGGACATTCCTCAAAAACCTCACCAGATACTGTGCACAGGTGCACACCAGAGATAAAAGTCTGCACAGTGATGATAATGCAGGTCAGACATTGGTTACGAATCTAAAAAGTGTGTAAAAAGCGTGTGGCTCATTACTCATCCAGCCTCAGTCACTGCTGTTTGTGTCTGTGTATAAAGAAATACTGTGAATAGTTATTTTAGCCACTTTTTACATGAGAGTTTTTCTCATTAGACCAGCTGTACGCCATGTCATTACCACTGTCACTCGTCTGTCGGCAGTGGTTCCATACAAAGAGGGGGGGGAGGTCCTCAGAGAGGGTGACACTCTGGGCCACGATGACTGAGGAGGTTAATCATGTTTTCATAAACACACTCTGATGTGGTCTGCTTTGATTCGCCATGTTGTCCAAGCCGCTGACTGCTGTGACACACAGCTCTCAGCTCACAGCAGGAAAGGCCTGTTAAGAATTCTCTGGCCTGACGTGTCGTGAGTAATTAACCCTGATTGATAAAAAAGATGAACTGCCCCTGCTGCTGCAGCAGTGGGCCGTCAGCATGCACATACACACACATGCACTCATGCCTCCACCCACACACTCTCACGCAACATGCACAACACAGCAGCTGCACCTGGGAATTTTGGCTTATCTACAGAATATTCAGGATTTTCATGCCCCTCTAGAGAAGAGGAGAGGAAAAATACATGACAGAATCTGCAGCCTCTCATCATAACATGTAAAACTGTTTTGAGCAAGAGGAGATTAGACGGTGCTCTTAAGGAGCTCTCTATAAATCTGCTTAGGTCTTTTATCTAGTTGTTGGACAAAGATTTAACTCTGCCTGTTTTATTTTGTTCTGCCTTTTTAACAGTGGTTTGCCAGCTTATGTAGCCCATGAAGAAGTCTACAGCTGCTCATACATTTTTTTAACTTGATTAGCACAATCTCATCACCTTTTGTCACGTTTGAAAAAGCCAATTCTGGCATTACCCCCCAAAACCATACAGCTTCTGCCAAGAAATAGTCAAACAGGCCTTCTGAAAATGTTCCACTTTCGATGTGTTCACATGTTTATACTGCTATGCTTCTTCCCCCATGTCAGCTAATGTATCACCTAAAGTTGCACCGGGTTCAAGCTGAGCTCATCCTGTTGCTGTGGTCTTCTGTGTAAATGCATAAACTCCCTGTGGATGACCACTGAGATGCTGTTAAAAAAAGGCTACATATTTAAAGGGAGCTTTTGTCTGTTCCACTTCTTTCCAGCAGTGTTTGTCTACCTTCCCCCATCTCCTTCTTTAACAGAAGCTCTACACTTTTACTGCCCCCCATAGAGATCCCTTGGCTCTTATTATGTTCTTATTTATGTATCCTGTTACAGATGGAAGTCATGTCAGCATCCAGTGAGGCACTCTGCTCAAATACTTTCCCTCCATTTGTGTCAACTGACTTGAAAGTTGAATGGACGAGTGCCGTTTTCCTTTTTAGGTCTTCACCCAATTGTTGTAATTTTGAAAAGGTTTATCTCCACAGCAGCTCCAGTTTTTACATAGATTTATTCAGAATGGACAGAAATATCATTGACCCTTTTCACTAATAATACACACGTTTTTGTGTGATTGTTTATGTGACAACTATTTACTCATTAGGGTCTGTTTGAGTTCTTTTTGGTGCTGAGCAGGCCAATTATGGTGTGTTATTAGAAAAAAGAAAATACTGGAATGACAGATGATTAACCACAGCCCTTCTCTCTCTCTCTCTCTCTCTCTCTCTCTCTCTCTCTCTCTCTCTCTCTCTCTCTCTCTCTCTCTCTCTCTCTTTCTCTCTCTCTCTGTTTCTCCAGCTCTTGGTCAGATAATGCTGTATGTGGATGGGATGAATGGCCTCATATCTCACAATGAAACGGTCCAGTGGCTTTACACCTTGGTCGGATCCAAGGTAAAGAATATGAATATAACCACAGTAGATATACTGTAAAATCAACTTGCGAACCCCATCTGTGCACTGATGTAATTAAAATAATTGCATACCCTTTCCTTTGTGATTGTGGTCCCCTCGGCCCTCTAGTGGACAGATTTCATCATGTGCAGCCTATTTGCAGGAGATGAGGGAACTACGTTGACTCTTTCCTCACTGTTTTCTGTTTTTACTAATTGCTTTACTGCCTCCCCATGTAAATATTGAAATAGTATTTGGCATCCACCTTGTTTTTTTTCTTCATCAAAACCCAATCATTTTGTATGGCAAATTTCCATTGTCAACAGTCATTTCAACCATGATCATTGTGGGTGTTGCTCGTCCAGTTGTAGTGTTGATGTGGCAGCTGTTCAGAAGTGTTAAATTAACTCTACCACATTATCACCACTGACATCATGTTGATCTCATTCTCAAGCAAATTAACAACTTTGCTGTGTCAACTCTACTATACTCCCCTCTCTAATAGGTTTCTCTCTCCTTCACACATTTTTGTGCAGTTGTAAATTTTAGTTGGTTGCTGTATATTTTAAGTCATAACCCAGTCTCTATTTTATTCTGACTGTAGTTGTGGTTTTACTTTTGTTATTTTTCCATACTATTTAAGTACAAAACAGTATGTTCCCCTGTTAAATGTCTATTTAATTTTCCCGTAGCGTCACACAATGTTCATATCAAACCTCTCAAGACGTTTTAGACAGGAAAAGCTTTTATAAGACAACATGATTTCATTTGATAGTTGGAAGTTCAAGGGCTGGCACATCCTCAGGATTGTGTGGATCCATTTGTTTGAGCAAAAGCATCAAGTTTACAGTGGATATTAGATGGATTTTGCTTGGATTTAGTTGTGATTTCTGTCTCAAATGTATTTTCGTCTTTGTTTAGTTCCGTCTGGTGGTGAAGACAACTCTAAAGCTGCTGCTGGTGTTTGTGGAGTACACCGAGTCTAACGCTGTGCTGCTTATAAAGGCTGTGAACATTGTGGATGCCAAAAGAGGTAAACATTACAGAGATGTTTGGATGTTAAAGTCAATACCTGCAGACAGAGGAAACTGTCTGGGGGTCAAGAGTTTGACAGACTCAGCGGTTTCACTGTGTGAGGCAAATGACTTGTATTTGAATGTGGTTCTTAAAGCTAATAAGACATTGTTTCCATATCCCTGAAATATCAAATACAAATTATATCAGTGTTTCTCTGTTGTTCAAATTCTCAAGTAAAACTTGACCAGTAAAATATTACAGGAATAATGTAAATTATGTAAACGCCCATTTAGGGTAGATTTTTCCAATTCTACTGATCAAGCCATCTGTGGTATCTGTAGTGCTGTTCAGCTCTCCTGTTACACAGTAGTCAGATCAGTTGTCCTGGGCAGCTCCCTAGCTGTGCACTGAACGAGGAGTAAGACTGTAACTGCAGTCTGCAGTGGGGTTCAGTTTTCTGCCGCTCTAAAGGAGCATCAGCCGTGCAGGGGATCAGGTATCCATCTTACTGGAATCATGAGATGAAAAAAATATTTTTAATTTGGATTCTTGCACCCTAGTGTTGCTGCATGTTTGCAACTTTAAAATGAGCAGAGGGATTAGTTAAGACTTTATTAATGCTGTATCTAGTGTATTTGTGAAAAGGAATTACAGGTAGCTCTGTCTTTCTGTGTGTTTGTCTTTTGATAAACAATGTGCTGCATGCTACAGGCACAAAACCGTGGTCAAACGTCATCGAGATCCTGGATGAGAAGGATGGAGTGGATACAGAGCTGCTGGTTTATGCGATGACACTCATCAATAAGGTCAGTGAAAGAATACAACGGCGGGCAACTTGCAGCATACAGATTACTGCTGTAACATGGTCTGCTCCTTTCTGTATTTTTTTCATTCTGCGTCTCCACCATCTACACGCAACACAGACACCGCATTCTGGGACGGGAGAAAAATGTGCTCTGGTTTAATGGCATTTCTTATAACCAATTACAATCGTCATGGACGGCGTTAAGCGCCGTACAGAGACGCTGTAAAATAGTTGTGCGAGATTGTACAGATAGTCCATGAAGTGTGATCTGATCTGCCGGGCCACATTGTCTGCTCGATTTAATCAAATTCAATCAGTTTGTTGTAATTGCATTTTTGTCAAGTTTACAACAGCAGCAACAACTTCTTTAAAAATAAGTTTTAATTACAGTATCAGGTATATAATGAACCTGCTGTGTTTTCCCATAATGCACAGGGAAAATATGATCAAATTAACTAACACTGACTTCAAAATACAGACAATAGATGTGCAATAAATAGTACAGGTTAAAGTTTAATTAGATAGCATATCTGGCTACAGATTCTATTTCAAAACAAGGTTTAAACAAAACATCTTAAGAACTAATTTTACTCCCATCCTGTGTCTCAGGGGATCCTTCTCTATTGTTCCAATTCTGTTTTTCTTTCACAATTAACCTAAAATATTACAGAGACAAGGTAAGTACATGTTCTTGTTTATTGACTTTGTTTGTGTTTCAGACTCTGGCAGGCCTCCCAGATCAGGACTCATATTACGACATGGTGGACTGTCTGGAGGAGCAGGGCATCGAAGCTGTGGCCCAGAGACACCTGAGCAGGAAAGGCGCTGACCTCGACCTGGTAGAACAGTTCAACCTCTACGAGGTCAGGAAGCCTACACTGCTACATTATTACATAACAACCTGCTTTAATGAAGATCAAGTGTGTGACGTGTGTACCCCAGTTTGCTGTTTGTTTACTCAGTTTGTCTGTAATGCCTTTAATCTAGATATCTCTCCGCCATGAGGACGGAGACGATGATGCCCAGTTGCCTCCCAGCATCCGCAAGGACCGCCGGCGGGCCAGCGTTGGTGGCAACAACGAGAGGCGAGGCCTGGAGAGAAGACGCAGCCGGAGACATTCGCTCCAAAATAGCAGAGGCCACGCTTCTGCTCCAGCATCACCCAGCAACCCTCATACTCACGCAAGCAGCTTCCTGCCCTTTGGTGGCCAACGTGTTGAAGACATCAGTGAAAGGTGAGGAGGAGGGAGGACAGAGAGAAATGGAAAAGGGAAAAATATTCAAGAGAAGAAAAGAAGCCTTATCCTTGCTTCAATTTTAGCTTGAACTTGGACTGATCCTGGTTTTAAAAAGGTTCAGCCAGGAAGGTTTGTTCTGATGTTGTATTTCATAAACCCTACGAGATAGCTGCACCAAAAAAATAATCAATCATTATTGCTGGTCTGTGCAATATTAGTCTGAAACAACATGATTGCAAGTGTTGTATTATATTTCAGCATTGTAGAGATGTGTCCATTCTGTACAGAGCCAAAGCATATAATTATATAGTAAGAAAATAGCAAAGAACAGACCGTTGCTGCAAAGTAAAATTCAAATTAATTTCCCCACTATTATACATACTCCTTCCACGGATGGAAATAGGAAGCTTCTGTAAACACATGATAAGAGCTATCTGCTCTCTGTCTCAAGTCATGCTTCCTTCAGTGAGAGTGCATTAAACTCAAACTCCATAATGCCATCTGCTTTATATACAACAAACCTTTGTGACTACACAAACCCAGGGAAACCACAACTGGTGATTCAGGCAGGAAGCAATTTGCAATCTTGTTTGATTTTTAAGTAAGTAAAGTTTTATTACAATTGCACCTTACAAAACCTAGATTACAAAGTGCTTTACAATAGATAAAAAGGTTAAAAGAAAAGACAAGTACACAAACATTACAACAGAACAATTAAAGGCATCACTTCTCGAAATAGAGCCTAGGCTCTAGCACAAAAACAGTAGACAGAAGTTTGGAATACTTTACCCTGTAAAAGTACCTACAAAAATGACTACATTTTTATGAAAGTAAACGTTAACCTGTATTCCATTTTTTAGTACAGGTCATTTGTTGGAAGCCAAAAACTAGGCTTACATTTTTAACCAGGAATTATGCGTCTTCTGCTTTTTGTCTTTCAAATCACCACTGTTGCTGACTTTCCTAGCTCCACATAATTAAATCATCATCATCATCATTAATAACAAGCTTCTTTTTTTAAAGCAATATGTGCGTATATATTCCCGGTAGCACTCGGGTCTATACTTAAATTCAGTCCAGCAGGTCATTTGACACTAGACTAGCTTCTTCCAGTTCACCAGAGGATATCTAAGCCGCCTTTGAAGATCTCTATTTTCCATATTGTTAATGCAATCCGGACAACCATGAGGGATCCAAATAGCAAAGTCTCAGTCTCAGACTCATGTATGACAATATATCCCAGATCCGTTCAAACACACAAGATATCTCCTACATCCCTTAAACTTGTTATTGTATGGAATATTTTTTTTCCTAAATTAAAATCACTGAGGGATGTTTATATTTAAAAGTTTTGTTGTATAAGAGCTGTCATAGAAGTAACACTTGAGTGTGGTTGTAACTGTTGCCTGTGCATATCCATTTCTAACATTTTGAGACTCAACGCTGTCTTTGAATGTTGTCAAAACCTTTTAACCATCTCATACATCTTTCAACGTTTGCCTCTCTTCCTCTACTTTTAATGCTTTTGGGCAAGCATGTTTTAAGTGTTTCTCCTTTCTGTGTGTTGTCTCGCCCGGGCATTCCTCTGCTCTGTGTTATCATATTGTCTCTGTCCAATTTCTCTTTCCTCTCGACTGCCTACATCCTCCCTTTCCTCTCTTCAACCCTCGATCCCTCCTCTCACAACAGAGAAGAGGAAGAGGAAGAGGAAGAAGAGAAGGTGGAAGAGGAAGAGGAGGAAGGAGAGGAGGAGGAAGAGGGAGAGGAGGAGGAAGAGGGAGAGGAGGAGGAGGAGGACGAGGCAGATGATCAAAGTCATCCAGTCACTGAGTCCTCTAGAAAGGGCGCTCACAGGTATTTTAGGCAAACTGGTTTCCCAAGCGTGATTCCCCATTTCCCTCATACAGTATCTCCCTAGTTTTTCTTCCATTTAAAATTCTGCCTCTTTTTTCATTCCCTTTGGACTCCTACTCTCTTGTATTTTGTCATCCTAGTGTGGCTCCGGCTGTAGCAGACACTCCTAACATGTGTTTGAACTTAAATTGTTTGGCCAACACCCTCCCTAATGCCAGTGACCAGCCAGGGCAGAGAGAATATCTCAGCGCCAAGACCATAACATCTCTTCCTGTGTCCGTCGCACCTAAAAAGAGGACCTTTAGTCTTCGGGGTGTTCCTCCCCAACCACCTGACTCTGTCTTCGGTGTTGCTCTGAGTAGAATGCCACGCTCAGCACACCCTCAGTGTCAGTCTACCCCAGCCTCACCCCCCTCCCCTCCCCCTCCCCTTCCCTTTCGACCTCTCCCTCTGTCCCCTGACTTGAACCAGAGCCAAGTGTCTATCGGGGCCGAGGAGAGTGAGAAGGGCCAGGACAGAGAAAGGCTCTACAGGTAGAGGGCAGGAGCTACAGTTCATCTACTTGTGTTAGACCATTACACATCACAATGTGGAAACACACTGTCATCCCGATCACTGGTGTCTGTGTCTCTGTGTATCTCACTGTACACTCAGCAAAAACACATGCAAGCATCTTTGGAGTAAAAGTAGATTTAGTCATTCTAAAAGTTGAAATATTTTTTATCTCTTCGTGAAAATGTTCCATCCCATGATGTTTTTTGTGTTGGAAATGCTGGAGCTTAGTTCCTTTTTTCTTGATTACATTTGCCTTCATTTCCCCTCAGATAGGATTTATGTTGCAGCTCCAAAGACATACTGTACCAGAAAAAGGACAGACAAATATTTACCATTTATCTGTCTTCCATTGTGGCTCTGTACCACAGTTAATTTAGGACAAGTCAATATATTATTTCAAAGCATTACGGAATTCAAATGAGTCACAGTCACTGTCTTTAGTTGTTCATGTACTTGTAGAACACATTAGAAACAAGATACTTTGAACTGGCATAGAAGTTACACAGTGTGTATTCCTGATGCCATCTAAGCACAAGTGACCCGTTGAAAGCCTCTAGTTTTATTTATTGGAATTAACATTAGTTTATTCCTTTCTAAATAGCACATTGAATTGGTCTTGCCCCTGTCGGCTCTGTTGTTGTGTGGTCTTGCATCCCTCCTACCTTTGCCTGCAGTCTCACTATCTTGTTTGTGTGACTAACGTTTCATTATTTGATCTTTGGAGTGACTGACCTAACTTTCGTTTTTTTCTTACTTCCATCTTCAGTCTGACAGATATAAACAACTCTCTTACATCTTACACAACTAGAAAACCCTGCTGGGCTGACAGGTAAGGCCAGGCGTCAAGAGGTCAAGTGTAACAAGAGTGTGCTGAGAAAACATGTATAATAGCTCCAAGGTTTTATTATTTACATAAATAGTTTCATGTGTGCACATGATGCAGTTTGCCTAAAAGGATGGATGTACACTAGTATGTTTCCAGTGGTGTTTCCAGTGGTTGATCTTTAAATATTTGCATTTATAGACAACTGTTCTAGGACAAAATGTGCAAACATTATATCAGATTCAACACAGCAATTTCAAGGCCTCTAAGAAAAGAGTGGATCTAGTGATAAGACACATTTATGAAAAGTTGACCCCATGTACCGGCATGGATGAGCAGTGCACCTGCAGATACCTTTCAGACATTGATGGCATGGCTTTTCTCACAGGAAAGCTATTCAGATGCCTCAGTGTAAACTATCCAGCAGTATGACATTGGAATTCACATCACGAATTCTTCTTGTCGTTCAGTGAAAAATATCTTTGGAGAGAACAAAGCATTTATTTTCCCCTTCTCTTAATAGAATCAGTGGCAAAGGCAGTCCATACCCTGGCAGGCACCAGGCTCCTATATCACCCATCCATCGCTTCACTAGTTCAGCAACCTCCACACCAGACTCCAAACCGGTTGACAGGTTGGCATCTCAACCGTTTCACAGTTACTACAAAATATTTTGTCTATATGGTTGATTAAATGTAACTTACCTCATCCATAAAGCCCCAATTTGAACAAATGTGCAAATACCAAAACCCAAACTAGTCACTCATTTTTGATAATGTTATCACAATTTATTCTTTTTCTTTGATGTGTAGACCTGCTCTAGGGGGCTTGCTAACTTCATCATACCGACAGCATCAAGAGTCTCTGGCTGCAGAGAGAGAGAGGAGACGCCTGGAAAGAGAAGAGCGTCTGCAGAGAATTGAAAGAGATGAGAGGAACCGCTTCAAGTTAGTCTCACCTTACAAATCAGACAAAACACAGCATGAAAATTTATTATTTCTTTACTTTGTAACGTAGGCAGCTGTGCAGCCAATAAAGACATGTTGGCATTTTCAGAAACAGGTGGCTCCAGTTTTGACTCTCGAAATATATTCACAAATCTTCCACGAGTATGATAAAAGCTGGGCTGTCTTTCTTTATGAGGATCATTAGAAATATTGGATCATGACAGGAAGAGTCTGCAAAAGGATTTTAATTTTATGATTTGCTTTCTTTGTACCATATTTTTTTTTTGTTTACCAATTAAAATCTTAATTTATACATACTGTGAATATAGCTCCTAAATTCTGGCTCTATTTTTGTCTTTCTATCTAAGTCGAGATTATGCAGACAAGAAGGAAGAAGCAAGACAAACCAGAGAAGAAAGGTGAGCTTACTTTGGTTCATAAGTTCACACAGATCACACAATGCTGCCGTTGAGAAGACAGATCAAACAGCTAAGGAGGCTTGTAAATGCTTTGAGATCCTATTTTAAAACTGATAGCAGATGTAAAGCCTCAGGCTGAATTATAGGTGCCAGAGACCCTTTAGGCCTGCTCACCATTAAGACATCCCAAAGTTTACAGGACAAGTGCGTAATTGTTTTGGCATGGATGAGGTCCAGTTATCTCCCCTGACCATGTCTTTGTGTGAGTGAGCATGCAGTATAATGTATAGCTCATTGCCCTCACCTTTTTTACCCCTGTGAACGAGACCATCCATCTGATCGAATTTTAAAGAATGTGTGAACTGAGATCAGTAAACACCAGCCAAAACATGTTAAAATAAGGTCATCATTTGGTTCCCTGAATAATGGGATTACAGCTTAATTGTTTTTTAATTACCCAGGAATAAGACAAATATGTCATAAAGTTCACAGCATCGACATTGAAGCTATTACTCACTAAACCCTGACTTGATATCTGTAAAATGTTATCTTCTCAGAGGCCTGTATTGATTTTATTATTTATTTTTCTTTAAAGACATCTGAAAGCTACTTTTTGTCATTGCAGGTACAAGTCTGTGGAGAGGCTAGCTGCTGAGGAGTTAGAGCGGGAGCGCCCCAGGGTGCCATCGAGAGGACGGACAGAGATCACTTTGTGTTTGAGTCCCAACCCTGCCAGCCGCTCTGCATCCCGCTGTTCCACAATTCCATCCATTATCTCACATGAAGACACTGCACACCAGACGTCAGGTAACTGGTGTTTGACAACCATTTATTCATCATAAGTACCCGAGTGATATGACCATGAATAGACTGTAATGTCAGCTTCCAAAGCTGGTAGAGACATTACTGGCTGTAAAAGCACCTGTCACACACACTGGACTTTGAGTAGTGATTATCATTTAGAAATTAGATATAGCTGCTCTTATGCTGAAAGGGATTATTGAGAGTAACTATTTGACTCTAGAAATGCATGTTAAAATGTTTAAGGGAATATGTAAGGAAATAGATACAGATATTTTGATTGTGTATGTGTGTATTAAGAGGCTGATTAAACAGCAAGAGTGACGTAACCCCCCTTTTGTCCTCGGGTCAAATTTGACCCGTTTTTAAAAAGTTTAGGTTCTCTTTTAAACAAATTGTCAAGAAGAAATAATGTGGATGGTTCCCAACAACGCTCTTCACGCTCTTTTACTTCAAGTAAAATAAATGATCAGTTTTCTACTTTCTTTGAATTTTGATGTTTTATTTAATTTTATAGCATTTAAAAAAAATAAGTGATGAGATAACATTGAAAAAAGCTTAAAAAACATTGAAAAAAGGACCATCTGGAAATACTTTGAAAAGCATTGGGTATAGTGATAAAAATGTCAAAAAGAAGACCAAAACCCAGAAAACCCAGACCCAGAAAAACAAAAAACTGCATGGTTGATGGGAAGACTGCACAAGAGTTAAGGCTTGAAAACACAGTTGTTTGGTAACTACTTGAACAAAGATTCAAATATTGAACTTTTAGTTTTTTCTGAAGCACTCTCTCTCAGCCTTTTGCATTGTGTTTTACAGTCATGTTGTGATCCTGATTATGAGCTATGGTAACAGAACAAATTGCTTTGTGAATTGTTTCTACAGTCACTCGCTGCAATTAAGGAGATGTCGGGAAGCAATTTAAAAATGTTTTAATTATAAACAAAGAATGTTTCTGAAGACTATCAGATAATATAAAGGCACAAAACTGAAGTACTTAAAGTAACATTTTTTCCACGTTGTTTGGATTTCTCTTCCAGGAACAGAACATATCTCAGAGCCAAACCTTGACCCACAGACAAGAACCAAAAGTCCAGCGCCAGAGTTAACAGTATCAGAACCTTCCCCCACACCTCCCTCCGAGCCAGACAAGCAGCAGACTGAGACAGAGGATGTTGCTGAGACTCTGTCCAGCCAGAATGTAGTGGCAGAGGCGACGTCAGATGAAAAGTCAGGCATGGAGAAAGAAGACAGCCAAGAGCAGGAGATGCCTGAGGAACAGACACAGTGCATGGATGAAGTAGAAGTAGAAGAGCAGGTAGAGGAGGCGGAGGTAGCAGATGTAGCAGATGTGGGAGAACCAGATGTGGAGGTGAATGTCGAGTTAGAAGAGGTGTTTGAGAAGGACCAGCCGACGGAAAGGGATGTAGAAGACGGTGTGCTCCTTAGCGAGAAGGAGAGACAGAATGAGGAGGTGAATGAAAAAGACAACTGCTCTGCATCCAGCATCTCCTCCACGAGTAGCACTCTGGAGAGGGAGGAGCGGGAGGAGAAACTCACCAATGACACTGAAGCAGGTATGATCGATGCTAATTTAATTTACTTACTTTGATAACCAACCTGTGTTGGGCTAGTTACTTTCAACATTTAATACATTATAGATTAGTAGTTACTGTCATTTGAGAGTAATTAGTTATATTTCTGTCTCTGAATTGAAAGGCTTTACACTACTTTTGCATTACTTTTGAGTTACTTTCACCAAAATGAAAGTGGAAGTACTGTAGCAGAAGTAATGTAGTGACTTGGCAGGTAGTTTTATCCACTTTAATACATCATAGTTTATTTGTTATATTTTTTATTATAAATCTGAATCTGCGAAGTAACTAAAGCCATAAATAAATAGTGAAGTTAAACATAGGCCTATACTTGACTCTGAATTGTGGTGGAGTAAAAGTATAAAATAGGATAAAATGAATATATATTAAATATATTAAAAGTACCTTACAATTGTATTGATGTATGGCATTGTTACTGTGTATGGCATTGTTACTGTTACTTTCTACAGTTGATACAATGTAATGATATTACGCATAGTTAGCCTAAACAATCAGTTTCTTGGACACATTGCTATCCGTGCTGACGTACTGTTATTAACCTGTTGGGACACAGATGTTGTCCGTACCGTCTCTGGCTCTGACCATGGGAAGAGTGACGGGACAGCACCTCACGTCAACAAAGCGTACAAAACTCATGAAAATAATGGGAGTATGTCCATCTCAAAAATGTATCCGTCTCTGCCGTCATCCCAACCATTGAATTCCAGCAAAAGGAAAATTTACACTCACAGGCTTTTTTCTGCGCCAAAATGTTTTGCGGTGTTGGTGAATTCTTAAAGCAAGAAGAAACCATAACACCACCAAATATCCGGTTAAAATGCTTTGTAACTCGCGTTACTGAGATTGTAAGGGGTATTATAGTACCAAAATTGTTACAGCAAAAAGGAATACATTACTGCAATTACAACTATGTATATTTTCTCAATGTCAAAATTATTTCTGTATCAACAGGCCAATGGACCCAGTGCATTAAAGATGCAGATGTTAACGACCATTGCAACAAAATACTCAACAACAAGCGTTTCATGCTGGACATGCTCTATGCTCAGACGACAACCAGCAATGATGAAGGGAATGTAGCTGAAACAGAGAAAGAAAACTGTAAATGTGAGAAGGAGACAGAGGTCAGTGACCCCTCTGTGGCTAGCTTGGCCAGCAGGATCTCCACACTGGAGGCTCACAGACAGGCCAGAGAAGAAAATGTGAAGAAGATGGAGGTGGGACATCTGGACAAGCAGGGCAGTGTCCGAGCAGTGGCGGAGAAGTTTGGAGATTTGGTCAAAGGTCTAACGTGTCCTTCTGAGGTTGAGGTCTCAAAAGAGCAGCAGCAAATTGACAAATCACCAAGCGCTGCCTCATCAAGCCTTCCCCCTAAGAAAGAGTCAGACTATATCTGGGATCAACTGATGGCCACACCCAGGGAGCTGCGGATAAAAGAAATGGACTTCACGGATCTGCGGGATGAGGATGACATGGACATTTTAGATATAGAAAATGTAATGGGGTCGAGTGACCTGATACCACCACCTCCCCCTCCACCATGCAATGCTGCCCTTCCACCACCCCCACCCCTGTTTGGGTGCCCCCCTCCTCCTCCCATCCTTGGCAAGATGATGCCCCCACCCCCGCCATTCATGCCCCCAATCCCACCACCCTCCCCCCAGCTGAGTCGAGGGGATATGCCTCTCTTCCAAAAGAAAAAGAAGACCATTCGTCTCTTCTGGAATGAAGTGCGTCCCGTGGACTGGCAGTGTAAGAGTCATAAATTCTGTAAGGAGTCCCTCTGGTCCAAACTGGAGCCAGTTAAACTGGACACGTCCAAGTTGGAGCAGCTGTTTGAGTCCAAATCCAAGGAGCTGCCTGTCACAAAGGTAACGTTGTGTTGTACCGCTGTTACAATTCAACCATGGAGTATTACGATATACTTTGGGAGGTTTATTTTGCAGTCCTGATTTGACTCGGTTTCTCTCCCATAACTGAGGATTTCCTGCTATCCTGCTATATTCCTGCTATAATAACGAGAAGTCTAAGTCTAAGTCTGTTCAGAACCATATTAAAAAGGATCATTTTGTGGTACATCTGTCACTCCGATTGGCATTTACAATGGGTGAAACCCTTCTCAGTATTAGTGAGAGGAGAAAATCTTTGTGTTTCGTTACTAAATCAGTTCAATCACCTCCTATCTATGGATCACTCAGGCTGCTGGTCACAATACTAACAACAAGACTTCAACCAGGGTAAACAGTCCAAATATAGTGTATAGCTCTATTACGGTGAATAGGATCCAAGCTGCTCTCCGTCACATCTCCATTTTATGTTAAAGGCTGATAGGTCGGGTGTGTTTTCACACACATTTTTGTAGTGCATCTTTAACACATTAAGGGCTGCTTTCACTAGTCAAGATATACGATCTAATATGATGATGGGTTGTTTTTTTCATAGAAAGCAGCTGTTGATGGCAAACGACAAGAAATCATAGTCCTGGATTCAAAACGCAGCAATGCTATAAACATTGGCTTGACTGTCTTACCTCCTCCTCGCACCATTAAGACCGCTATCCTCAACTTTGATGAGTATGCACTGAACAAGGAAGGCATTGAGGTAAGCATTTTCACACATCCTGCATCTAAATTGGTACTGTATGTCATAAGCACTGTCTAGTCCATCCAATAGAACCACTTCAAGCTCACTGCATCCATAACACACATGGTTTTCTTGAAGGATATATATTTAGCACACCAACATACACTGATAAATTTCCCCAAACAAGAGATTTACCTTCTCTAGATGGGATGGCTCACACTGTTGACATATCATGTGATCATCCGGCTGCACAGCTGGCTTTTTGGCTGTTCTGTGTACTCAATCACAGTGATGATTAAAGGTTAGCTCCACATGCATATTTTTTTAGCTCATTTCAAAAAATACCACAGACGTTTTAGCGAATAATTGATTAATGTTGTATCCCTTTGGGGTGATACAACCTGTAGTTTTCAGAGCTTCACCTTGAGTTCATTTTCAGCAGAAAGGAGGATTCCTCCTTAGCTTTTGTCTCTGGAGATAATTTCAGCCAGACAACAAAAGTGAGGTCGGAAGTTCAGATGTCACACAAGTTTGTGGTAAAAAAATTGGCAACGTCTTAGATAAACAGAGTGGGAATGTCAGAATCAATTTGTTTTCTCTCTCCTCCCATGATTTTCTCCCTGACATATTATGTAAAGGTTTTACTCAGGCATTGAAAAACATAAAGGTTGACTTGATGAATTTTCATAAGCCTGTTCCTATCCCTTCTCTTCCTCTCCTAGAAAATCTTGACAATGATCCCAACAGAGGAGGAGAAGCAGAAGATCCAGGAGGCTCAGTTGGTCAGCCCTGATATTCCCCTGGGTAGCGCTGAACAGTTCCTTCTCACCCTCTCCTCCATCACAGAGCTGTCTGCTCGCCTGCAGTTATGGGCATTCAAGATGGACTATGAGCTTATTGAGAAGGTCAGACACATTCATGTCCACTTTTATCACATGTAGACAGATCCCACCTTACAGAGTTACAGAAGTAAAACACTCAAAAACTTCATTTATTTCAACTCATTATTTTTTATTTTAAAGGAATCAAAGAATAGTAATAATAATTATAAACGAGGTATTTATTTGCTTATCTAACTCTCTGCAAGAATTATTCAAAAAATTAAAAATATTCCAATTCAGAATTATATAACACCGTCAAGATCATCATTTATATTTAAAAATGATTTAATTTGACCTACATTAACCACAATGCATTGCGAGTGCTGACAGTTTAGTCTGAGATTCAGGTGTGTTATGCTAGTAGCAGCTAATGTAGCTTCAAGCAGAGGCTACAAGCTCTCTCTAACTCCACATCCTCAGATATTTTTCTGTTTTAAACTTGTAGACAGCCCCAACCAACGCTGCCTCGAGTGACATCACTTAAAGCAGTTGATCAGCTTCACGAAGCTCCCTCTGGAGCTACAAAAGGCTTTAAACTATTTTATTTTCACAAATGCAAAAGACCTATTAACAAACTTTAATGTGTAAATCTGGTGGTGTTATAGTTTTGACAATTCACTGTACATTGTAATCAGGTGAGAAGAAGAGCAGAATCAAATGGCAAAAACATGAACAGAAGGATAGATAGATGTTTCCTGACTGCATTCCCATGCTCTGTTAGGAAGTGGCAGAGCCTCTGCAGGACCTGAAGGAAGGGATGGACCAGTTAGAGAAAAACAAGACACTCCGCCACATCTTGACCACACTGCTGGCCATTGGCAATTTCCTCAACGGCACTAATGTGAGTAACTCTCAAGACATATATGGCGTCCTCATTTTTCACTTTCTCTCCCTCTGTGTCTTTTACTTACTTCCTTCATTTCGTCACACTTCTCCTCCTCCTCCCTCAACTCCCCTGCCAAGATATTTATTTGGCAAAGATAACAGTGGACTCTCTATGTGCTGAAGAATGTGCTGCCTGACTGTCTGCACCGGAGACTGTCCTTCTACAGTAAAAACGTTCATCAAGGCCTCTGTTGGACCTGGCTCTGTCTGTCTGAGAGGGAAAAGGGAGGGAGGTTGTGCGATTGTGTGTTTTCTGACAGTTTGTGTTTGTCTGGCTGCTTGTCTGTGAACTTGCATCTATGGCGTGCATTCCTTTTTGTTTCACTTTGTGATGGGGTTTCTGTGTGTATGTCTATGTATTTGTGAACCTCTTGGATATGAGAGCCAAAATACAATAGGAAAACATAAGTCATCAACATCAAAACAAGTAGTTCCCGTAAATAATGGCTGCATTTATATTTTTGCAGTAAGCCATTTAAAACTGGCAGCAGAACAAGGGAGATCCGGGATTATGTCTTTTATGATATGTTCGGGCTTTAGTGAGCAGAATAATTGGTCAAGTCCGAAGTAGATTGAAGTTTCTGATAATCACCAGCCTAATGAATCTACATATCTACTCTGCGCACTCCATAGAGCCCCTTTTTTAACCGTGCCAAAAAGGAAATTCACTGCAATTTGGTCCTCGACTAAGGGCTCTTGATTTTTAATTCCAGACAGTTGTTTCCTTCCCACATTCTTACTGTGTTGTTGTGTATGCATGCATCTATAGGCTAAGGGCTTTGAGCTGAATTACTTGGAAAAAGTACCGGAGGTAAAGGACACGGTTCATAAGCAGTCCCTGCTGCACCACGCCTGCTCCATCGTGGTGGAGAAGTTTCCAGACAGCTCTGACCTCTACTCTGAGATCGGAGCCATCACCCGCTTGACCAAGGTTTTTTAAACTTTTTAAAAACTGTTTAAACAGTTTGTCCACAGTATTAGTTTTTACTAGTAGCAGTAAATGCAAATGGAATATCCACTGAAAAAGAGCATCCTCAACAATTCTGTTATACTGTTGTCAGGTGGACTTTGACCAGCTTCAGGACAATCTGGCACAGATGGAGCGTAGGTGCAAAGCATCATGGGATCACCTCAAGATCATTGCGAAACATGAGATGAAACCAGCATTGAAACAAAAAATGTCAGACTTCCTCAAAGATTGTGCAGAGAGAATTATTATTCTGAAGATTGTACATCGAAGAATACTCAACAGGTATGTTCAGGTGTAGATTAAATGCTGGATTAGATTAAATATTTCTTGCATTTTAGTTCATATATTCTTATAATTATTTAGTTATTCTTCTTATTATCAGTTTCAATGGCATTGTGTTTAGTGACTTTCATCACTTTTTGAAGCATGTTCAAACTTTACTTCCACCCAAAGATCTCTGTGATGTTACTCTACACATCTGCAGGTTCCATGCCTTTCTGCTGTTCCTGGGCCATCCGATATATGCCATACGTGAGGTCAGCATTCATCGATTTAGCAAGATCCTGAGTGAATTTGCCCTGGAGTATCGCACAACAAGAGAGCGCGTGCTTCAACAGAAACAAAAGAGGGCCAACCACAGAGAGAGGAACAAGACCAGAGGGAAAATGATAACAGATGTAAGTGCTCCTCCCCATGAGCAATGGTCACACACCAGTTTCTCCATTTTCTGATCATCTTCTTTGTTTAGTTTGTATTTTCTCAATTATATGAGACAATATGAACCATCTCTAGATACTGATTATAGCCTTAATCTGGTTAAAGTGCCAAACGTGGCCATTTCTGAAAACTGAAAACGTGGCATACATTTGTAATGACATCAGCACAGTTCCTCTGTATTCACGTGTATAGATTACTGTAACAACAATCAGGGAATTGTTTTTAGTGTATCTCATTCTGTAGCTGAAGCAGGCTAAGAAAGGCCAGAGCAAACACCTCCCTGCATGATTAAAATCCCTTAAACCCAGAGGAGTTGGCTGCTTAGAGCGGACTCCGCAGCGAGCCTTGGCAGGGGCCCCGCTCTTCAAAGGTACCCTAATTCAATCACTGTGTGAAAATGTAAACCTTTGGCTGTC
The DNA here is from genome assembly GCF_008692095.1 of Etheostoma spectabile. Classification (NCBI taxonomy): domain Eukaryota; kingdom Metazoa; phylum Chordata; class Actinopteri; order Perciformes; family Percidae; genus Etheostoma; species Etheostoma spectabile. The sequence continues at coordinate 6,963,279 of NC_045738.1, read as the reverse complement.
CCTGAAGGAGAAAAAGCATGGCCCATATCTTAACCACACTCTTACAAAGATGTTCAGTCAAATATGCTCCACTGTTCCAAAGCTTGTATATACAGTATCTGCAATGTTTTTTTTATGGTATATGGAGGTTAAAATAACTTAGAAGTTTGATATTTAAAGGAATAGTTTGACATCACTTTCTTGTTGAGGGTTGGATGAGAAGACTAAAAGCAGGTGCAAACAACCTTACTCTGTCCAAAGGTAACACAATCTGACTGCCGGTTTCTTTTTTCTTTTGTACAAACAAGATAATAACGTGTTAATTGCTGAGCCTTAGAGGTGGCGGCAGGCAAAATCTTTGGTTCCCAGTCTGAATGCTAAGCAAAGCTGCCATGTCCATATTTACTGTACAGATATGTGGTATCATGGGCGCCTGGATAACTCGGTTGGTGGGGCGGGCGTCCATGTGTGGGGGTTTGGTCTTCGATGCGGCGGGCCCGGGTTTGGCTCCGACCTGTGGCCCTTAGCTACATGTCATTCCCCCTCTCTCTCCCCTTTCATGTCTTCAGCTGTCCTGTCAAAAATAAAGTCTGAAAATGGCCAACAAATATAAAAAAAAACAGATATGTGGTGTCAGAGTACAAACTTCTTGTCTAACTCTGACTCTAACGAAAATAGAAAATAACCATGTTTCTCAAAATATTAAACAATGTATTCAATGTTTATGGCACAAATTAAGGATTGTATGCATCTTTAGTATTTGAGAAAATGCTACAGCCTTTGTAAAAAACAAATAGATAACTCAGTAGTCTGAAAACCTAAAAACAGTTTCCTAAATATTTCTCACTTTGTATATGAAAAGTTTTGACTTGACACTAGCAGTATACTGTATTTACTACACACCGTTTGTCCTTTTTTCTTCCATTTCCTTTATCTCTGTAGAGTGAGGATGAAGATGATAGTGAGGTAGGGGGGTCACTTTGTGTGTAAACAAGTGCATGTGAACTTTCTGTTGTGACTAATATTCAACCGGACTGCTGTCATAACTTTGAACAATAACGGATGTATTTACGAGGATTAGGAACGGACAAGTCGTCAGTCAGACCGTCAGGTTCTGTGTGTGCGTGTGACATGAAGGAGGAAGCTTGAAGGTGATGAAAAGGAGAGAAAAGGAGGTGTCAGCATGCTGTCGACTGCAGTGTTTAGACAATTTTACTAGGAGGAGTTGCATCTACTTCCTGGTAGAAATGAATAGACCTCAGAAAAGTAAAGCTGTACTCTTAAACCCGGCATGTCTGCGTTATTATCATGGGGATTTTTTTGTTTTGTCACAATAAACAGCACTAGATGTGTATGTGCAACTTTCAACCATTCAACATGACTAATTGTTCTAATTATATATATATGTTTGGCTGGAAAGTGTTTGAAAGTGTTGCGTAACTATTAAAGCTTAACCTGTATGACAAGTTTGATATTTAAATATTTTTCTTGTGGTACTTCCCAAATACTAAAAGAGCCAGAGCATGGAGCTGAGTTTCAACATCTCCTAGTTATAAAATGTCAGATATGGTAATCCTGTGTCCTCCCCTTCCAGAGTGGTAAATTTGGCGGTGGCCCATCAGACGCACAGGACAGCCAGTCTCAGGGTATCCAGTATGCTGAAGATGCAGCTGAACATGAGAACATGAAGGCCGTACTAAAGAGCAGCCTGCAGGGTGGAGAGAGCACGACATCCACGGTGCCAGGCCTCCGTACACGCACCAGAGCCAGCAGCACCCGAGGTCAGTCTCACAAACATGTTACACTGTTACAGGCCCTGTATAATAAGTATGACTTTTTAATGACATACTATGTCATTAAAATGTTTTTTATTATGATATACTATACTATGACTTTTGTATGACTTTTTTATGAAAAACTATACTCTGACTTAAAGTATCAGTGACATACGATTCTACAACTTTTTGATTTTGATGATAATTTTTTATGAAATAGTATACTATGACTTTTTTATGATATACTGTGATTAATCTATGACATGATGTACTACGACTTTTTAATGACATACTATACTAGATATTTATATAGATAGATAGATAGATATGTATTGAAAAAATGTGAAATTATGGCAGCAAAATCATACACACAGCACAGAATACAAATTTAAATGAAATACTAGGATACAATATACATACAATATACATGAAAACTATATACTATATACATATATACTATGACTTTTTTATGACATACTATACTATAACATTTTATGACTTTTTTATGCCATACTATACTATGATTTTTTTTAGACATACTATACTATGACTTTATACAGTTTTTTGCCATACTATGACTTTTTTACAAAAACATGACCTCTTTTTCAGGCCAGATAGCTCAAGGTGATAAGATTTTGATTGGAAGACAGAAGGTTGAATATTCAAATCATACATGTTTCAGGAAGTTGTGAGGTCCAATATACTAAGATAAAGAGACAAATGTGCCAAACAGACAGAAGGTTGGGTGTTCAAATTCTATATGTTCTATTAACTTTTGAATCCAAGATATTAAGTGAAAAAGACAAATATGCTGAAACATGAACTTGTGTGTCAGGTCAGTTAGATTAGGGTGAGTATGACTGGCAGACCAAAGGTTCACAGTTCAAATCTTATATCTTTCTTGAATTTTTGAGGTCCAATATGCTAAGTGAAAGTGACAAATATGCCAAACATATAACTTTTGTGTCAGGACAGATGGCTTAGAGTAATAAGGCAATGATTGGAAGACAGAAGGCAAGGCAAGGCAGTTTTATTTGTATAGCACATTTCAGCAACAGGGCAATTCAAAGTGCTTTACACAAAATCAGTTAAACAGATAAAACACAAGTAAAAACAGTTAAAAATCATAAGCATTAAAAACCGGTAAAACACATGAACAGACAGTTAAAAAAAAAAAATAGACACATAAAACACAAGAATAAAAGTTACAGTGCAGCATAAGAAATTTAAAGAAATGAGCAGTCATTTAAAAAATAGCAGCATCAAAAAGGAAGGTCTTCAACCTTGATTTAAAAGAACTGAGAGTAGCAGCGGGCGGATATACCAGGTGTTCTGGTAGGTTGTCCAGATATGAGGAGCATAGAAACTGAAAGCTGCTCACCCTTTTAGTCTGACTCTGGGGAAGAAAGTAGAACTGTCCCAGATGACCTGAGAGGTCTGGGTGGTTCATAGTGTAGTAGCAGATCAGAAATGTATTTTGGACCTAAACCATTAAGTGATTTATAAACTAGCAAGAGTACTTGAAATCAATTCTTTGAGGAAGCCAGTGTAAGACTTCAGAACTGGAGTGATGTGATCCAGTCTCTGGTCTTAGTGAGGACTCCGAGCAGCAGCGTTCTGAACAGCTGTAGCTGTCTGATTGATTTTTAGGGAGACCTGTAAGACCCCGTTACAGTAGTCAAGTCTACTGAAGATGAAGCATGGACCAGTTTTTCCAAGTCCGTTTACACATAAGTCCTTAACCTTGATATATTCTTAAGGGTGATAGTAGGTTGACTTTGTTATTGTCTTAATGTGGCTGTTAAAGTTCAGGTCTGAGTCCATGACTACACCAAGATTTCTGGCTTTGTCTGTTGTTTTAAAATTGTGTGTTGAAGCTGAGCGCAGACTTTTAATCGTTCCTCTTTTTTTCCAAAAACAACTACCTCAGTTTTCCTTCATTTAATTTCAGAAAGTTCTGGCACATCCAGTCGTTAATTTGTTCAATGCACTTAGTCCGTTTTTGTATGGACTATAGTCCCTGGCGATAAGGTATGTAAATTGTTTGTGTCGTCCGCTAACTATGGTAACTTATTTGTTTTTCTCATAATCTGAGCCAGTGGAAGCATGTAGAAGTTAACAGAAGAGGCCCCAGAATGGAGCCTTGCGGAACTCCGCACGTCATATTTGTACGCTCAGATGCATAATTACCTATAGACACAAAGTAATCCCTATTCTTTAGTTAGGATCAAACCAGTTTAGTACTAGCACTAAGAAAGGCCAACGCAGTTCCAATCGGTCTGTAGTATGTTGTGGTCGACCGTGTCAAATGCAGCACTGAGATCAAGTAATACTAAGATTGAAATTTTGCCATTATCTGTGTTAAGGTGGATGTCATTAAAGACTTTGACAAGAGCCGTTTCAGTGGTGTGGTGTGGTCGGAAACCGACTGAAAGGTATCAGAAGGTTGAGTGTTAGTTCTAGACAAACTTTACATGAAGAATACAAATATAGACAGTATACAGTATAGACAACTTGTGTTCCTGTCTCTCTCCCGCTCTAATTTTTAGATTATACTTTATTTATCCCACGATGGGGAAATTTGTGTTACAAGTAGCAGCATAGCAGCAACAGCAAAAAAACAAAAACAAAACAATAACCACACAAACAAGTAAGCACGAAAGAAATACAAGGCAAGAAATACAGGCAAGAAATAGACAATGAAAATTGGTAGACTGAGTAAGTAAAATGCCGTCAAACAAAAGGAATTTTAAAGTGCGGTGCCATGATAAGAGAAACAATATTGCGGGTAAGTGACGTTAAAATTAAGTTGAATGTGTATTATGAGCAAAGAAACAAGAGTCGGTAGCATAATTTAAATATATTAAACCTGAGACCATAAATATTGAAAAGTAAGTACTTGTAATAAATAATATAAATAACAATATTAAAGATAAACAGAAAGTGTGTGATGATAGATGGAGAAAAAACGGAACAGAAACTACAACACTATCAGGTAGTGCAGGCGTTGTAGAAGTCTGACAGCGGCCGGAGGAAGACTGCGGTACCTCTCTTCTTACACCGTGGGTTATCAGTCTGCTGCTGAAGGAGCTGCTCAGGGACCCCACAGTGTCATGTAGGGGGTGAGAGGTGTTGTCCAGTGGATGTCAGCTTGGCTACATCCTCCTCTCCCCTACTTTCTCTATGGGGTCCAGAGGACAGTCCAGGACAGAGCTCGCTCTCCTGATCAGTCTATTGAGTCTGCTCCTGTCCCGGTCCGAGCTGCCCCCCCTCCAGCAGACCACAGCGTGAGGATGGCAATATACACAGTTTTTGATACTATACTTTGACTCTCTTCCCATTTTTTTTCGACATGCTATACTATGACTTTTTAATCACATTTTTTTGACAACTATACCAGTGGCATAGGCAGAAAGTATTTTGAGCGGCCAGAACAAAAATGAGTGGGCTAAAAAAAGACGTGGAGCCTTTTTTTTTGTCACTTTACTATGACTTTTTCAACAACTATACCATTACTTTTTCACTTTTTTTGACATTCTATACTTTGACTTTTCCCTTTTTTTCTACAGGCTATAATTTAACTTTTTTATCACTTTATAAAGCATGCTATACTATAGCCTTTTTATCACTTTTTTTTCGACAAGCTTTATTAATGCAGGTTTTTGGGCATGATAGGCCTTATACAGGACAGATGAAGACATGAAAGGGAGAGAGAGTAGAAATGACATGCAGCAAAGGGCTACAGGTCACGAGTCACCTGGCCACATGCGTTTTTTACAGTTTTTTGACATGCAATATGATAACTTTTTTTGACATGCATACTATCACTTTTATCACTCTTTTTCGACATACATACTAGACCTTTCATCATACTATTCGACTTTTTTATCACTTTTTTGATATGCTATACTATCACTTTTTTTTCATATCCTATACTAGCACTTTTCAGCACTTTTTACATGCTATATTAGGATTTATTCACATTCTTTCAACATGCGAAACATATCTTTTATCACTTTTTTAAAATGGTAATGTGATATACTATAACTTTTTTATCACTTTTTTGGCATACTATAGTATCACTTTTTTTCAAAATTTACTGTGACTTTTTTGACTTTTAGCACTTTTTTCAACATGCTATACATCTCTTTTTTCCTATCCTATACTAGCACTTTTTCAGCACTTTTTTACATGCTACATTTCATAATTTTACACATTTTATCACTTTTTTCAACTACTGTCCTATGACTTTTTTGCACTTTTTTGACATACTATACTATGACTTTTTGTTACTTTTTTCAACATCCTATACTCAGTGATTGTAAAAATGGTAATGTGGTATACTATAACTTTTTTATCCTTTTTTTGACATATACTATCACTTTTTTCAACACTTTACTATAACGTTTTTGACATGCTATGCTATGACGTTTTTATCACTTTTTTTGACATACATACCATGACTTTTTTTTAATCACTTTTTTGGCATAGTTTGGCATACCTACAACTTTTCTGACATGTAACAATATGACTTTTTTTACAAAAAATACAATTTGTGTCAGGTCAGATAGCTTAGGGTGATAAAATTTTGATTGGACCAAGGCACGGTGTAGTGTTCAAGTCTTACATGTTTTAGGAAGTTTTGAAGTCTTATGCTTAGCTGAAGAGACAAATATGCAAAAATCATTAGCTACTGTCAGGTTAGACACATGCTGTATTAGGACTTTTTCATAATTTTTGTCAACATGCTAAACTATCACATTTTATCACTTTTTTCAACATGCTGTCCTATGACTTTTTAGCACTTTTTTGACATACTATATTTGACTTTTTCAACATACTATACTATGACTTATTCATCACTTTTTTCGACATAATGTACTATGGCGTTTTTAGCACTTTTTTCAACATAACTATACCATGTCCTTTTTATCACTTTTTGACATACTATACAATGATTTTTTCGACTATAACACTATGACTTTTTTTTTTCAAAAACACACTTTTTTTGTCAGGTCAGATAGATTAGGGTGATCAAATTTTGATTGGAAGACAGGAGGTAACTTTTTGCATACTATATATGATTATTCTTAACACTTTCTTTGATATGCAATACTATGACTTTTTTGTTCCTTTTTTTCAACGGGCTATACTATCATTTTTTTCAACATCCTATACTCAGTGATTGTAAAAATGGCAATGTGGTATACTATAACTTTTTTATCACTTTTTTTGACATACTATACTATCACTTTTTTCAACACTTACTATGACTTTTTTGAGTTTTTAGCACTTTTTGACATACTATGCTATGACTTTTTTATCACTTTTAACATACTATACTATGACCTTTTTCACTTTTTAAATACATATCTATGACCTTTTATCACTTTTTTAACTACTAACTATGACTTTTTATCACTTTTTGACGTACTCTCAATTACTTTTTTATCACTTTTGCTACATACTTACTATGACTTTTGAACATAAACTATGACTTTTTTTTTTTAAAAAATCATTTTGTGTCAGTCAGATTGCTTAGGGTGATAAAATTTGATTGGAAGACAGGAGGTTAAGGGTTCAAGCTAATGTTTCAGGAAGTTTTGACGTCTATATGCTTAGCTGAAGAGACGATATGCATATCATTCACTATTGTCAGGTTGAATAGCTGTGTGATAGAGATGTGAAAGCATAGGTTGGTTGTTCAACAAATATCTCTTAGTTTGTTTTCGAATTTATCAAGGTACACACTTCTACTGATAATTTTGTGCGTAATAAACGTACAGAATAGTAGCTTGTAGCCCCGCAAATCCAACCTCCTTTCGTATGTCCACGGCTCTGTTGGTGATTCAAACTTAGTTTGTTTGAGATACTTTTGTACACTTGATGCACTTATCATCACCCCTTTTATGTGCCGATCACACCATGACGACAAATAGCAATTGCCCTGTATGTGACACAGATCAGTTTCTCATGATTATTACCTTATTGGAATCCCAGGAGCACTTAGCTTGCTCAGACATTCTTTACAGAAACCAAGAATAACTAATAGTATTTCAGGCTCTTTTCTCCAACCTGTGTTTTGCATAAAGATTATATGCTGTTTTTGACACACTATACCGATTCTGAACTTTTTTTTCTTGACTTAACATGCTATATAATGACTTTTTTGACATACCATACTGGACTTTTCAACATTACTATACTATGATCACTTTTTGACATACTATACTACTTTTGCGACATGCTATTTATGACTTTTAGATCATCTTTCTCAAACATACGGACTATGGACTTTTTCATCACTTTTTGAGATGCTATACTACCAATTTTTTTTATCCTTTTTGAATTCTATACTACACTTTTTTTGACATACTACTATGATTTTTGATCATTTTTACAAACATGCTATCTGACCCTTTACACTTTTTTACATGCTATATTATATGTTATATTATCTTACATGTTTTGGAAGTTTTAAAGGCGTTTATACTTAGTGAAGAGACAAATGTGCAAAAATCTAAATTTCTGTACGGTCAGATAGCTTTGCATGAAAGAGACTGATTGGAAATCCACATGGGGGTGTTCAATCCTAATTGTTTCATTTAATTTGAGGTCCAAGTCACTGAAAGAATGAAGAGCAATATGCCAAAACATAACTTCTGGTCAGCTTAGAGTAATAAGAGAATAACGGAAGACAGAAGGTACTGTCTTCAAATCTATTGGGTGCAATTAGTTGCAAGACATTTACAGGAAAGAAAAATACACTAGATGTAGGAAATGTTTTGTCCTCTCAGTCTCTTCCCAACCTGTTTTGAAAAGATAATGCAGTTTTCACTATGACTATGACTTTTTTATCCTATTCGACAGCATATTATGACGTATCACTTTTTCAATATATAATACTATGACCATTTTAACACTTTTTCAACATGCATTCTTTGACACTTTACTTTTATGCTTTGTTATCACTTATTACTAGTATACTATGATGTATGATCCATTTTTCCAAATGCTATACTATAATTTTTTTTTCTTTTTTCGACATACTGTATACTATAACTTTTGTATCACTTTTTCTAAAGTGCATACTATGACTTTTGTCACTTTTCGACATGCTATACTATGACTCTTTGACTATATGATCTTTATCACTTTTTCTACATGCTGTACATTATTTTATCACTTTTTGGCATGGATATACTATGACTTTTTATCCCTTTTTCTACTACATAAGACTTTTTATCCTTGTTTAGACATGCTACACTATGACTTTTTCCACTTTAACATACTATGCAGTACTTTTTTAATCACTTTTTTGTCCTAATACCACAAATTTTTCTAAATAGGTTTTTCTGATGTGATATACGATGATTGCTTTTCTGACTTTTTCCATCATCCATCATCACATCCGGTTATCGGGTTGGGGGGGCAGCAGCTCCAGTAGGGGACCCCAAACTTCCCTTTCCCATCCACATAACATTCAGATGAGGGACCCAAGGGTTCCCAGTAGGTGGAGAATAATCCCCACCTAGTCCTGGATCCTCCCCGAGGCCTTCTCCCAGGAGGCATCCTTACCAGATACCTGAACCACCTCAACTGGCCTCTTTCGACGCGAAGGAGCAGCGGCCGCACTCGAGCTCCCCACGGATGACTGAGATTTCACACCTATCTCTAAGGGAGATGCCAGCCACCCTCCTGACGAAACCCATTTCGGCCGCTTGTAGCCTGGATCTCGTTTCTTCGATCATGACCAGCCTTCATGACCATAGGCGAGGGTGGAACGAAACCTGACCTGGTAGATCGAGAGCTTTGCCTTCTGGCTCAGCTCTCTTTTCGCACAACAGGTGCGATAAAGGAATGTAATACCGACTGTGCTCTAATCTCTGACCAATCTCCCGCTCTATGTGTCCCTCACTTGCGAAGAAGACCCAAGGTATTTAACTCCCTTCACTTGGAGTAAAGACTCATTCTCTACCATGAAGAAGGCACCATTGTTTCGCTGAGAACCATGGCCTCAGATTTAGGACCCCCTCACCCCATAACTCTCACAGCCACTCTACAGGATCTGACTTTTTCATAATTCATAATTTTTCGACATCTCCACTTGACTTTTTATCACTTTTCGACATGCTATCTATGACTTTTCATATGTTTGCAACATGCGATACTATTACTTTTTCGACATGCTATGATATGACTTTTGTTCATCCCCTTTTTAGACATGCTATACTATGGACTTTTTATCACTGTTTTAGACATTTAAACTATGGCTTTTTATGAAATGCTATATGACTTTTGGTGACATACTATGCTATGATTTATTATGACATACTATTCTATGACTTTCTATGAATACTATAACTTTTATGACCTTTTGTGGCATTTTATACTATGCCTTTTTATGACATACTATACTATGACTTTGGTGGCTGTAGACTGTGGAGATTTCTTAAAACCTGTCTTAAATCTACTTTTTTAGGTGTGTTCCCCCATGGTGCTCTGCCATCGGACCCAATTAACTGCACAGATGATACAGCTGATGAGATCATGGAAAGGATTGTTAGGTCAGCACTCAGGGGCCCAGCCAGCGGACGCAACCTCGGGAGAGGAGACGATCCGAGTCAACCGAAAATCATGTGAGTGCTGTTCAACATTGGCCAATTGGCATTGTATTATCATGCAAAGACGTAATCAGCTGCATGTGCAAACACTGTAAAATACACTTTTCATCCTCTGTCTGCACAGTGAGGAGGACACTGAAGAATGGTTTGACAAACAGAGGAGGCAAATGCTCTTGGCTTGTCCAGTGGTTCAGAGATGCAGGTGTGAGGTGGACACATAGGAAGTCTGGGAGCCCTTTCACTGCCCCTCCAATTCCTACTCCCCACTGGCAACCACTCCATCTGGCTTGGCACTGAAATCCCTAGCTTCAATGAGTTGACCTCCTTTATGCGTTTGATACATAGGCTTCCTGAAGAGAATGGATTAAAGGTTTTTAATTAGAACTAACGGTCAGAGAGCAAGAAATGGAGAGCTGCATCCAAACCACTAAGCTTTGGATGCTGAATAAAATCAATGACATGCACTCCGAAGCTTACTCACAATCACCTTTGAACGTGACATGCATACAAACAAACTGTGCAAAAGCGTTTTTTACGGTGGAGGGCATCAAAAAGAGTTGGCAGTGTATGCTCAATCGCAGTGGCCTTGACTGAATCCAAAGGGCAAGAAGTGTGGTACAGACACTAAAACGCGCTGTGGTTTAGTGTCAGCCCTGCAGCTTTAGAGAAAATTAAAGACATTCATCTGTTGAATAGATGGCTTTATAGGGTTATTCTGTTATATATACTGTAGTAGTTTTTTTTTTTCTTCATTTTGCTCGAGAAGGTGCTCAAATAAGGAACAATTGCACATGGATGTAAGAGTTGGGTATCAATGGAATGGAAATCCTTGACACTGATGAACCACGACATCTGAACAAATACTCAAACCGTTTAACCAGCAAATCAACAGTAGCACAGTGTTTTAAGATATCTAATCAAGTGGACACATCCAGCCAGATGAGCATCTAAAGCTGTCAAATGTCTGCTAGTTGACTGGATAAGGATTTATCAAGAAAAGTCAACAGTTGGTGTTACTGCGGGGATTATAGTTTCAGAATAATTCTCATTTGTAAGTGTAAACAAATGTATTCCATAGTGGTGAAACTATTCTCACTGATGGACAGACGATGAGGAAGGCAGGTGTACAGGTGAGCAAATCTCCGAGTTAGTAGTTGTTTATCTTCTAGAAACTATGACCTGCACTCTCAGAGTGCCTTTCAGAGACAGTTATTTATTTAGACATTTTCAGGGACAAATAATCAAGAAAATGTTAGATGTGCAGTCTGAGCAGCAAGCAAGAGGATAATACTGCAACGTACATCATTCACGAGCTGTGATTTATTTTTAACCAGTGTTTTTAAAACAATTTTTTCCCTGTTATGTCTTGGATCAAACGGTTGATGAAGATAGCTTAAAGTATTTATGAAAACTTAGGATCGGTCATGCACATTGGCTTGATCCTGTTGCCCTACTGTGGAATATGGACATGCATTGTTCACTCTAGTCAATATCTCCGGTAAAATATAACAGTAAAATAGACCGGCCAAATTAATATGTAGTTTAACTGGCATCACAGGAGGACCGAGTTTGTCAATAGTTGGACATTCACCCCCTAACTATGATGTGAACCTCAGGGTTTAATGAGTTAGTAATAGAAGCACATAAATGTCCATTATTTATTGTTTTAAAACATGTAAATCGTATTTGAAGTGACTAAGAAAAGAGCCCGCAGTTTAACTTTTATTATGTAGGTCAAACTATTGATGAAGTCATAGTGCTATTAATTTGAATGGCTGGCTTAATTATAATTGTTTTGGTTATTAAGGCAAGGTAAATCATCCACTAGAAGCAAATTTTCACTGTGATTGGAAAAACAGCCATTGGGAGAAAACAAGAATAGACATGATACATAAAACCCCACCAGCAGTACAGTTCTTTTGTTTCTTTTAACTGAAAAATATTCAGCACCTTAGATCCAATGTGTAGCAGCAACTAGACAACTGAGTTGTTG
>NC_045738.1:6950759-6950883 GCF_008692095.1 Etheostoma spectabile | reverse complement strand
ACCTATAGACACAAAGTAATCCCTATTCTTTAGTTAGGATTCAAACCAGTTTAGTACTAAGCACTAAGAAAGGCCAACGCAGTTTTCCAATCGGTCTAGTAGTATGTTGTGGTCGACCGTGTCA
>NC_045738.1:6925478-6950734 GCF_008692095.1 Etheostoma spectabile | reverse complement strand
CAAGTCTTAAAGCATCCACCTTAAACACAGATAATGGCAAATTTCAATCTTAGTATTACTTGAATCTCAGTGCTGCATTGACACGGTCGACCAACATACTACAGACCGATTGGAAAACTGCGTTGGCCTTTCTTAGTGCTTAGTCAAACTGGTTTGATCCTAACTAAAGAATAGGATTACTTTGTGTCTATAGGTAATTATGCATCTGAGCGTACATATGACGTGCAGTTCCGCAAGGCTCCTTCTGGGGCCTCTTCTGTTAACAACACTCGCTTCCCACTGGCTCAGATTATGGAGAAAAACAAATAAGTTACCATAGTTTGCGGACGACACACAATTTACATAACCTTATCGCCAGGGACTATAGTCCAATACAAAAACGACTAAGTGCATTGAACAAATTAACGACTGGATGTGCCAGAACTTTCTGAAATTAATGAAGGAAAAACTGAGGTAGTTGTTTTTGGAAAAAAGAGGAACGATTAAAGTCTGCGCTCCAGCTTCAAACAACATTTTAAAAACAACGACAAGGCCAGAAATCTTGGTGTAGTCATGGACTCAGACCTGAATTTAACAGCCACATAAGACAATAACAAAGTCAACCTACTATCACCTTAAGAATAATCAAGGGTTAAAGGACTTATGTGTAAACAGGACTTGGAAAAACTGGTCCATGCTCATCTTCAGTAACTTGACTACTGTAACGGGGTCTTTACAGGTCTCCCTAATCAATACAACAGCTACAGCGGATTCAGAACGCTGCTGCTCGAGTCCTCACTAAGACCAAGAGACTGGATCACATCACTCCAGTTCTGAAGCTTTACACTGGCTTCCTCAAAGAATTGATTTCAAAGTACTCTTGCAGTTTATAATCACTTAATGTTTAGGTCCAAAATACATTTCTGATCTGCTACTACACTATGAACCACCCAGACCTCTCAGGTCACTGGGACAGGTCACTTTCGTCCCCAGAGTCAGATCTAAAAGGGTGAAGCAGCTTTCAGTTTCTATGCTCCTCATATCTGGACACAACTACCAGAAACCTGTAGTTCCCTGCTACTCTCAGTTCTTTTAAATCAGGGTGAAGACCTTCCTTTTTGATGCTGCTATTTTTTAAATGACTGCTCATTTCTAATTTCTTATGCTGCACTGTAACTTTTATTCTTGTGTTTTATGTGTCATTTTTTTTTTTTAACTGTCTGTTCTGTGTGTTTACCGGTTTTTAATGCTATGATTTTTACTGTTTTTACTTGTGTTTTATCGTTTAACTGATTTTGTGTAAAGCACTTTGAATTGCCCTGTTGCGAATGTGCTATACAAATAAAACTCCTTGCCTTGCCTTCTTCGTCCCATCATTGCCTTATTACTCTAAGCCACTGTCCTGACACAAAGTTTATGTTTGGCATATTGTCACTTTCACTTAGCATATTGGACCTCAAAAATTCAGAAAGATTAAATTTGAACTGTGAACCTTTGGTCTGCCAGTCATACTCACCCTAATCTAACTGACCTGACACACAAGTTCATGTTTCAGCATATTTGTCTTTTTCACTTAATTCTGATTCAAAGTTATATAACATATAGAATTTGAACACCCCCTTCGTCTGTTTGGCACATTTGTCTCTTATCTTAGTATTGGACCTCACAACTTCCTGAAACATGTATGATTTGAATATTCAACCTTCTGTCTTCCAATCAAAATCTTATCACCTTGAGCTATCTGGCCTGAAAAAGAGGTATGTTTTGTAAAAAAGTCATAGTATGGCAAAAACTGTATAAAGTCATAGTATAGTATGTCTAAAAAAATCATAGTATAGTATGCATAAAAAATTCAAAATGTTTAGTATAGTATGTCATAAAAAGTCATAGTATATATGTATATTATATATGTTTCATGTATATTGTTGTATATTGTATCCTAGTATTTCATTTTTTGTATTCTGTGCTGTGTGTATGATTTTGCTGCCATAATTTCACATTTTTTCAATACATATCTATCTTCTATCTATATAAATTCTAGTATAGTAGTCATTAAAAAGTCTAGTACATCATGTCATGATTAATCACAGTATATCATAAAAGTCATAGTATACTATTTCATAAAAATTATCATCAAAATCAAAAGTTGTAGAACGTATGTCACTGAACTTTAAGTCAGAGTATAGTTTTTCAAAAAGTCATACAAAAGTCATAGTATAGTATATCATATAAAACATTTATGACATAGTATGTCATTAAAAAGTCTACTTATTATCAGGGCCGTAACAGTGTAACATTTGTGAGACTGACCTCGGGTGCTGCTGTCGCTGGTGCGGTACGGAGGCCGGGCACCGTGGATGTCGTGCTCTCTCCACCCTCGGGCTGCTCTTTAGTACGGCCTTCATGTTCTCATTTCACTGCATCTTCAGCATACTGGATCCCTGAGACTGGCTGTCCTGTGCGTCTGATGGGCCACCGCCAAATTTACCACTCTGGAAGGGAGGACCAGGATTACCATATCTGACATTTTATACTAGGATGTTGAAACTCAGCTCCATGTCTCTGCTCTTTTAGTATTTGGGATTACCACAAGAAAAATATTTAAATATCAAACTTGTCTACAGGTTAAGCTTTATAGTTACGCAACACTTTCAAACACTTTCCAGCCAAACATATTATATAATTAGAACATTAGTCATGTTGAAGTGTTGAAAGTTGCACATACACATCTAGTGCTGTTTATTGTGACAACAAAAAAATCCCCATGATAATAACGCAGACATGCCGGGTTTAAGAGTACAGCTTTACTTTTCTGAGGTCTATTCATTTCTACCAGGAAGTAATGCAACTCCTCCTAGTAAAATTGTCTAAACACTGCAGTCGACAGCATGCTGACACCTCCTTTTCTCTCCTTTTCATCCACTTCAGCTTCCCCTTCATGTCACACGCACACCGAACCTGACGGTCTGACTGACGACTTGTCCGTTCCTAACTACCTCGTAAATACATCCGTTTTGTTCAAAGTTATGACAGCAGTCCGGTTGAATATTAGTCACAACAGAAAGTTCACATGCACTTGTTTACACACAAAGTGACCCCCCTACCTCACTATCATCTTCATCCTCACTCTCAGAGATAAAGAAATGGAAGAAAAAAGACAAACGGTGTGTAGTAAATACAGTATACTGCTATGTCAAGTCAAACTTTTCATATACAAGGAGAAATATTTAGGAAACTGTTTTTGGTTTTCAGACTACTGATGAATCTATTTGTTTTACAAAGGCTGTAGCATTTTCTCAAATACTAAGAGAGCATACATCCTATTTGTGCCATAAACATTGAAACATTGTTTAATATTTTGAGAAACATGGTTATTTCTATTTTCGTTAAGTCAGAGTTAGACAAGAGTTTGTACTCTGACACCACATACTGTTTTTTTTTATATTTGTTGGCCATTTTCAGACTTTATTTTGACAGGACGCTGAAGACATGAAGGGGAGAGAGGGGGAATGAATGTAGCTAAGGGCCACAGGTCGGAGCCAAACCCGGCCCCCGCACTCGAAGACCAAACCCCCACATGGACGCCCGCCCCCACCAACCGAGTTATCCAGGCCCATGATACCACATATCTGTACAGTAAATATGGACATGGCAGCTTTGCTTAGCATTCAGACTGGGAACCAAGATTTTCCTGCCCCACCTCTAAGGCTCAGCAATAACACGTTTATTATCTTGTTTGTACAAAAGAAAAAAGAAACCGGCAGTCGATTGTGTTACCTTTGGACAGAGTAAGTTGTTTGCACCTGCTTTTAGTCTTCTCATCCAACCCTCAACAGAAAGTGATGTCAACTATTCCTTTAAAATATCAACTTATATTTAACCTCCTATACCATAAAAAAAACATTGCAGATACTGTATACAAGCTTTGGAACAGTGGAGCATATTTGACTGAACATCTTTGTAAGAGTGTGGTTAAGATATGGGCCATGCTTTTTCTCCTGGGACAGCCAGTTTTACATTTTCACACAGTGATTGAATTAGGTACCTTTGAAGAGCGGGCCCCTGCCAAGGCTCGCTGCGGAGTCCGCTCTAAGCAGCCAACTCCTCTGGGTTTAAGGGATTTTAATCATGCAGGGAGTGTTTGCTCTGGCCTTTCTAGCCTGCTTCAGCTACGAAATGAGATACACTAAAACACTTCCCTGTTTGTTGTTACAGTATCTATACACGTGAATACAGAGGAACTGTGCTGATGTCATACAAATGTATGCACGTTTTCAGTTTTCAGAAATGGCCACGTTTGCACTTTAACCAGATTAAGGCTATAATCAGTATCTAGAGATGGTTCATATTGTCTCATATAATTGAGAAAATACAAACTAACAAAGAAGATGATCAGAAAATGGAAACTGGTGTGTGACCATTGCTCTATGGGGAGCACTTACATCTGTTATCATTTTCCCTCTGGTCTTGTTCCTCTCTCTGTGGTTGGCCCTCTTTTGTTTCTGTTGAAGCACGCGCTCTCTTGTTGTGCGATACTCCAGGCAATTCATCCATCAGGATCTTGCTACATCGATGAGGCGACCTCACGTATGCTATATCGATGCCCAGGAACAGACAGAAGGCATGGAACCTGCAGATGTGTAGAGTAACATCACAGAGATCTTTGGGTGGAAGTAGTTTGAACATGCTTCAAAAAGTGATGAAAGTCACTAAACACAATGCCATTGAAACTGATATAAGAAGAATAACTAAATAATTATAAGATATATGACTAAAATGCAAAATTTTAATCTAATCCAGCATTTACTCACACTGAACATACCTGTTAGTATTCTCGATGTACAATCTTCAGAATAATAATTCTCTGCACAATCTTTGAGGAAGTCTGACATTTTTTGTTTCAATGCTGGTTTCATCTCATGTTTCGCAATGATCTTGAGGTGATCCCATGATGCTTGCACCTACGCTCCATCTGTGCCAGATTGTCCTGAAGCTGGTCAAAGTCCACCTGACAACAGTATAACAGAATGTGTTGAGATGCTTTTCAGTGGATATTCCATTTGCATTCCTGCTACTAAAACTAATACTGTGGACAAACTGTTTAAACAGTTTTTAAAAAGTTTAAAAAACCTTGGTCAAGCGGGTGATGGCTCCATCTCAGAGTAGAGGTCAGAGCTGTCTGGAAACTTCTCCACCACGATGAGGCAGGCGTGGTGCAGCAGGACTGCTTATGAACCGTGTCCTTTACCTCCGGTACTTTTTCCAATAATTCAGCTCAAGCCCTTAGCCTATAGATGCATGCATACACACAACACAGTAAGAATGTGGGAAGGAACAACTGTCTGGAATTAAAACAAGAGCCCTTAGTCGGGACCAAATTGCAGTGAATTTCCTTTTTGGCACGGTTAAAAAGGGGCTCTATGGAGTGCGCAGTAGATATGTAGATTCATTAGGCTGGTGATTATCAGAAACTCAATCTACTTCGGACTGACAATTATTCTGCTCACAAGCCCGAACATACATAAAAGACATAATCCCGGATCTCCCTGGTTCTGCTGCCAGTTTTAAATGGCTTACTGCAAAAATATAAATGCAGCCATTATTTACGGGAACTACTTGTTTTGATTTGATGAACTTATGTTTTCCTATTGTATTTTGGCTCTCAACCAAGAGGTTCACAAATACATAGACATACACACAGAAACCCCATCACAAAGTGAAAACAAAAGGAATGCACGCCATAGATGCAAGTTCACAGACAAGCAGCCAGACAAACACAAACTGGTCAGAAAACACACATCGCACAACCTCCCCCTTTTCCCTCTCGACAGACAGAGCCGGTCCAACAGAGGCCTGATTGAACGTTTTACTGTAGAAGGACAGTCTCCGGTGCAGACAGTCAGGCAGCACTCTTCAGCACATAGAGAGTCCACGTTTCTTTGCCAATAAATATCTTGGCAGGGGAGTTGGAGGAGGAGGAGAATGTGACGAATGAAGGAAGTAATAAAAGACACAGAGGAGGAAAGGTAAAATGAGGACGCCATAGATGTCTGAGAGTTACTCACATTAGTGGCCGTTAGGAAATTGCCATGGCCAGCAGTGTGGTCAAGATGGCGGAGTGTCTTGTTTTGTCTAACTGGTCCATCCCTTCCTTCAGGTCCTGCAGAGCTCTGCCACTTCCTAACAGAGCATGGGAATGCAGTCAGGAAACATCTATCTATCCTTCTGTTCATGTTTTTGCCATTTGATTCTGCTCTTCTTCTACCTGATTACAATGTACAGTGAATTGTCAAAACTATAACACCACCAGATTTACACATTAAGTTTGTTAATAGGTCTTTTGCATTTGTGAAAATAAAATAGTTTAAAGCCTTTTGTAGCTCCAGAGGGAGCTTCGTGAACTGATCAACTGCTTTATGATGTCACTCGACAGGGCGTTGGTTGGGCTGTCTACAAGTTTAAAACAGAAAAATACTGAGGATGTGGATTAGAGAGAGCTTGTAGCCTCTCCTTGAGCTACATTAGCTGCTACTAGCATACACCACCTGAATCTAGACTAAACTGTCAGCACTCGCAATGCATTGTGGTTATGTAGGTCAATTAAATCATTTTTAAATATAAATGATGATCTTGACGGTGTTATATATTCTGATTGGAATTTTTATTTTTGAATATTCTTGCAGGAGTTAGATAAGCAAATAAATACCTCGTTTATATTATATTACTATTCTTTGATTCCTTTAAAATAAAAAATATGAGTGTAATAATGAAGTTTTTGAGTGTTTTACTTCTGACCTCGTAAGGTGGGATCTGTCTACATGTGATAAAGTGGACATGAATGTGTCTGACCTTCTCAATAGCTCATAGTCCATCTTGAATGCCATACACTGCAGGCGAGCAGACAAGCTCTGTGATGGAGGAGAGGGTGAGAAGGAACTGTCAGCGCTACCCAGGGGAATATCAGGCTGACCAACTGAGCCTCCTGATCTTCTGCTTCTCCTCCTCTGTTGGATCATTGTCAAGATTTCTAGAAGAGAGAAGGGATAGAACGGCTTATGACATTCATCAAGTCACCCTTTATGTTTTTCAATGCCTGAGTAAAACCTTTACATAATTGTCAGGGAGAAAATCATGGGAGGAGAAGAAACAAATTGATTCTGACATTCCCACTCTGTTATCTAAGACGTTGCCAATTTTTTACCACAAACTTGTTGACATCTGAACTTCCGACCTCACTTTTGTTGTCTGGCTGAAATTATCTCAGAGACAAAAGCTAAGGAGGAATCCTCCTTTCTGCTGAAAATAACTCAAGGTGAGCTCTGAAAACTACAGGTTGTATCACCCCAAGGGATACAACATTAATCAATTATTCGCTAAACGTCTGTGGTATTTTTGAAATGAGCTAAAAAAGATATGCATGTGGAGCTACCTTTAATCATCACTGTGATTGATACACAAACACCAAAAGCAGCGGTGAGCCGATGATCACATGATATGTCAACAGGTGAGCCATCCCATCTAGAAGGTAAATCTCTTGTTTGGGGAAATTTATCAGTGTATGTGTTGTGTGCTAAATTATATCCTTCAAGAAAACCAGTGTGTTATGGACGCAGTGAGCTTGAAGTGTGCTATGGATGGACTAGACAGTGCTTATGACTACATACCAATTAGATGCAGGATGTGTGAAAATGCTTACCTCAATGCCTTCCTTGTTCAGTGCATACTCATCAAAGTTGAGGATAGCGTTCTAATGGTGCAGAGGAATGACAGTCAAGCCAATGTTATTAGCATTGCTGCGTTTTGAATCCGGACTATGATTTCTTGTCGTTTGCCATCACAGCTGCTTTCTATGAAAAAAAAACCACCCACTCAATTAGATCGTATACTTGACTAGTAAAGCAGCCCTTAATGTGTTAAAGATGCACTACAAAATGTGTGTGAAAACACACCCGACCTATCAGCCTTTAACATAAAATGGAGATGTGACGGAGAGCAGCTTGGATCCTATTCACCGTAATAGAGCTATACACTATATTTGGACTGTTTACCCTGGTTGAATCTCTGTTTGTTAGTATTGTGACCAGCAGCCTGATTGATCCATAGATAAGGTGAGTGAACTGATTTAGTAACGAAACACAAAGATTTTCCCTCTCACTAATATGAGAAGGGTTTCACCCATTGTAATGCCAATCGGAGTGACAGATTACCACAAAATGATCCTTTTAATAATGGTTCTGAACAGACTTGACTTAGACTTCTCTTTATTATGCAGGGAATTAGCAGATATCAGGAAATCCTCAGTTATGGGAGAGAAACCGAGTCAAATCAGGACTGCAAAATAAACCTCCCAAAGTAGATCGTAATACTCCATGGTTGAATTGTAACGCGGTACAACACAACGTTCCTTGTGACAGGCAGCTCCTTGGATTGGACTCAACAGCTGCTCCACTTGGACGTGTCCAGTTTAACTGGCTCCAGTTTGGACCAGAGGGGACTCCTTACAGATTTATGACTCTTACACTGTGCCAGTCCACGGGACGCACTTCATTCCAAGAGACGAATGGTCTTCTTTTTCTTTGGAAGAGAGGCATATCCCTCGCTCAGCTGGGGGGAGGGTGGTGGGATTGGGGGCATGAATGGCGGGTGGTGGGCATCATCTTGCCAAGGAGGGGGGGGAGGGGGGCACCCAAACAGGGGTGGGTGGGGAAGGGCAGCATTGCATGGTGGATGGGGTGTTGGTATCAGGTCCTCGACCCCATTACATTTTCTCTATATCTAAAATGTCCATGTCACCTCATCCCGCAGATCCGTGAAGTCCTTTCTTTTATCCGCGCTCCCGGGTGTGCCATCAGTTGATCCCAGATATAGTCTGACTCTTTCTTAGGGGGAAGGCTTGATGAGCAGCGCTGGTTGATTTGTCAATTTGCTGCTGCTCTTTTGGAGACCTCAACTCAGAGACACGTTAGACCTTGACCAAATCTCCAAACTTCCCGCCACTGTCGGACACTGCCCTGCTTTCCAGATGTCCACCTCCATCTTCTTCACATTTTCTTCTCTGGCCTGTCTGTGAGCCTCCAGTTGGAGATCCTGCTGGCCAAGCTAGCCACAGAGGGGTCACTGACCTCTGTCTCCTTCTCACATTTCACAGTTTTCTTTCTCTGTCAGCTACATTCCCTTCATCATTGCTGGTTGTCGTCTGAGCATAACATGTCCAGCATGAAACGCTTGTTGTTGAGTATTTTGTGCAATGGTCGTTAACATCTGCATCTTTAATGCACTGGTCCATTGGCCTGTTGATACGAAATAATTTTGACATTGAGAAAATATACAGTTTGTAATTGCAGTAATTTATTCCTTTTGCTGTACACTTTTGGTACTATAATACCCCTTACATCTCAGTAACGCAGTTACAAAGCATTTTAACCGGATATTTGGTGGTGTTATGGTTTCTTCTTGCTTTAGAGAATTCACCAACACCGCAAAACATTTGTGCGCAGAAAAAAGCCTGTGAGTGTAATTTTCCTTTTGCTGGAATTCAATGGTTGGGATGACGGCAAGACGGATACATTTTTGAGAGGGACATACTCCCATTATTTTCATGAGTTTTGTACGCTTTGTTGACGTGAGGTGCTGTCCCGCTCACTCTTCCCATGGTCAGATCCAGAGACGACGGTACGGACATCTGTGTCCCAAAGTTAATACAAGTACGTCAGCACGGATAGCAATGGTGTCCAAGAAACTGATTGTTTAGGCTAACTCATGCGTAATATCATACATTGTACAACTGTAGAAAGTAACAGTAACAAGCCATACACCATACCAATGCCATACATCATACAATTGTAAGGTACTTTTAATATATTGACTATATTTCATATTTTATCCTATTTTATACTTTTACTCCACCACAAATCAGGTCAGAGTATAGCCTATGTAACTCATCACTATTTATTTGCTTTAGTTACTTCGCAGATTTCAATTTATAATAAAATATAACAAATAAACTATGATGAATTAAAGTGGATAAAACTACTGCCAGGTCACTACATACTTCTGCTGACAGTACTTCCACGCTTTCATTTTGGTGAAAGTACCTCAAAGTAATGCAAAAGTAGTGTAAAGCCTTCAATTCAGAACAGAAATATACTAATTACTCTCAGAACGTAAACGACTAATCTAAATGTATAAATGTGAAAGTACCTAGCCCAACCCAGGTTTGGTTATCAAAGTAAGTAAAATAATTAGCATCGATCTCACTGCTTCAGTGTCATTGGTGAGTTTTCTCCTCCCGCTCCCCCTCGCCCAGAGTGCTAATCGTGGAGGAGATGCTGATGCAGGCATGTCTTTTTCATTCACCGCCTCTTCGTCTCTCCTTCTCCGCTAAGGAGCACACGTGCTCTACATCCTTTCGTCGGCTGGTCCTTCTCAACACACCTCTTCTAACTCGACATTCACTCACTCCACATCTGGTTTTCTCCACCAATCGGCTACATCTGCTACACCTCCGCTCCTCTACCTGCTCTTCGACTTCTACTTCATCCATGCCTGTGTTCTGTTCCTCAGCATCTCCTGCTCTTGGCGTCTTCGTTCTCCATGCCTGACTTTTCATCTGACGTCGCCCTCTGCCCCTACATCTCTCTGGACAGAGTCCTCAGCAACATCCTCTGTCTCAGTCTCTGCTGTCTGGCTCGAGGGAGTTTGGGGAAGTTCTGATACTGTTAACTCTGGCGCTGACTTTTGGTTCTGGTCTGTGGGTCAGGTTTGGCCTCTGAGATATGTTCTGTTCCGGTAAGAGAAATCCAACAACGTGCAAAAAATTTACTTTAAGTACTTCAGTTTTGTGCCTTTATTATCTGATAGTCTTCAGAAACATTCTTTGTTTAAATTAAAACATTTTTATTGCTTCC
This sequence comes from Etheostoma spectabile, assembly GCF_008692095.1. Classification (NCBI taxonomy): domain Eukaryota; kingdom Metazoa; phylum Chordata; class Actinopteri; order Perciformes; family Percidae; genus Etheostoma; species Etheostoma spectabile. The sequence continues at coordinate 6,939,848 of NC_045738.1, read as the reverse complement.
CGACATCCCTTAATTGCAGCGATGACTGTAGAAACTTCAACAAGCAATTTGTTCGTTACCTAGCTCATAATCAAGTCACAACATGCCTGTAACAACACAATGCAAAGCGAGAGAGAGTGCTTCAGAAAAAACTAAAGTTCAATATTTGCATCTTTGTTCAAGTAGTTCCAACAACTGTGTTTCAAGCCTTAACTCTTGCAGTCTCCCATCAACTGGCAGTTTTTTGTTTTTTTCTGGGTCTGGGTTTCCTGGGTTTTGGTCTTCTTTTTGACATTTTATCACTATACCCAATGCTTTTCAAGTATTCCAGATGGTCCTTTTTCAATGTTTTTTAAGCTTTTTTTCAATGTTTCTCATCACTTATTTTTTTTAAATGCTATAAATAAATAAAACATCAAAATTCAAAGAAAGAAACTGATCATTATTTTACTTGAAGTAAAAGAGCGTGAGAGAGCGTTGTTGGGAACCACCCCATTATTTTCTTCTTGACAATTGTTTAAAGAGAACCTAAACTTTTAAAAACGGGTCAAATTTGACCCGAGACAAAGGGGGTTACGTCACTCTTGCTGTTTATCAGCCTCTAATACACACATAACCAATCAAATATCTGTATCTTGTCCACATATTCCCTTAAACATTTTAGACATACATTTCTAGAGTCAATATTCTCTCAAATCCCTTTTCAGCTAAGAGAGCTATATCTATTTCTATATATCACTACTCAAAGTCCAGTGTGTGTGACATGGTGCTTTTTTTTTCTTTTGGGCGTTGTTTTTTCTTTTTGTTTGGTTTTTTTAACAGCCATTAATGTCCTACCATCTTTGGAAGCTACATTACAGTCTATCAGGTCATATCACGTACGTTGATGAAATAATGGTTTGTCAAACACAGTTACCTGACGTCTGGTGTGCAGTGTCTTCATGAGTAATGATTCATGGACACGATCGATCCGGGGGTTGGACTCACACAAAGTATCTCTGTCGTCCTCGATGGCACCCTGGGGCGCTCCGCTCTAACTCCTCACAGCTAGCCTCTCCACAGACTTGTACCTGCATGACAAAATAGCTTTCAGATGTCTTAAAGAAATAATAATAAAACAATCAGCCCTGATAGATAACATTTTACAGATATCAAGTCAGGGTTTAGTGAGTAACTCATTCGATGCTGTACTTTATGAATATTGTCTTAGCTGGTAATTAAAAAACAATAGCTGTAATCCATTATCGAGGAACCAAATGAGACCTTATTTTAACAGTTTTGGCTGGTGTTTACTGATCTCGTTCACACTTCTTAAAATTCGATCAGTAGGGGCTCGTTCACAGGGTAAAAAGGTGAGTGCAATGAGCTATCATTATCTGCATCTCACTCCACACAAGACATGTTCAGGGGATACTGACCTCATCCATGCCAAAACAATTACGCACGTGTCCTGTAAACTTTGGGATGTCTAATGGTGAGCAGGCCTAAAGGGTCTCTGGCACCTATAATTCAGCCTGAGGCTTACATCTGCTATCAGTTTTAAAATAGGATCTCAAAGCATTTACAAGCCTCCTTAGCTGTTTGATCTGTCTTCTCAACGGCAGCTTTTGTGTGATCTGTGTAAACTTATGAACCAAAGTAAGCTCACCTTTCTTCTCTGTTTGTCTTGCTTCTTCCTTCTTGTCTGCATAATCTCGACTTAGATAGAAAGACAAAATAGAGCCAGAATTTAGGAGCTATATTTCACAGTATGTATAAATAGAATTTTATTGGTACACAAAAAAAAATATGGTACAAAGAAAGCAAATCATAAATTAAACTTTTGCAGACTCTTCCTGTCATGACCAATTTTCTAATGACCCTCATAAGAAAGACAGCCCGCTTTTATCATACTCGTGAAGATTTGTGAATATATTTCGAGTCAAAACTGTAGCCACCTGTTTCTGAAAATGCCAACAGTCTTTATTGGCTGCACAGCTGCCTACGTTACAAATTAAAGAAAATAAAATTTTCATGCTGTGTTTGTGCTGATTTGTAAGGTAGACTAACTTGAAGCGGTTCCTCCTCTCTTCAATTCTCTGCAGACGCTCTTCTCTTTCCGAGGCGTCTCCTCTCTCTCTCTGCAGCCAGAACTCTTGATGCTGTCGATGATGAATGAGCAAGCCCCCTAGAGCAGTCTACACATCAAAGAAAGAATAATGGTGATACATTATCAAAATGAGTGCCTGTTTTGGGTTTTGGTATTTGCACATTGTCAATTGAATGGGCTTTATGGATGAGGTAAGTTACATTTCTACCCATAGACAAAATATTTTGTAGTAACTGTGAAACGGTTGAGATGCCAACCTGTTCAACCGGTTTGGAGTCGGGTGTGGAGGTTGCTGAACTAGTGAACGCGATGATGGGTGATATAGGGAGCCTGGTGCCTGCCAGGGTATGGACTGCCTTGCCACTGATTCTATTAGAGAAGGGGAAATAAATGCTTTGTCTCCTCCAAAGATATTTTTCACTGAACGACAAGAAGAATGCGTGATGTGAATTCCAATGTCATACTGCTGGAAAGTTTACACTGAGCATCTGAATATCTTCCTGTGAAAAAGCCATGCCATCAATGTCTGAAAGGTATCTGCAGGTGCCTGCTCATCCATGCCGGTACATGGGGTCAACTTTTCATAAATGTGTCTTATCACTAGATCCACTCTTTTCTTAGAGGCCTTGAAATTGCTGTGTTTGAATCGTATAATGTTTGCACATTTTGTCCTAGAACAGTTGTCTAATAATGCAAATATTTAAAGATCAACCACTGGAAACCCACTGAAACTACTAGTGATCATCCATCTTTTAGGCAAACTGCATCATGTGCACACATGAAACTATTTATGTAAATAATAAACCTGGAGCTATTATACATTTTTCTCAGCACACTCTTGTTACACTTGACCTCTGACGCCTGCCTACGGTCAGCCCAGCAGGGTTTTCTAGTGTGTAAGATGTAAGAGAGTGTGTTTATCTGTCAGACTGAAGATGGAATAAGAAAAACACGAAGTTAGGTCGTCACTCCAAGATCAATAATGACACTTAGTCACACAACCAGATATGGAACTGCAGGCAAAGGTAGGAGGGATGCAAGACCACACAACAACGAGCCACAGGGCAAGGACATTTCAATGTGCTATTTTAGAAGGAATAACTAATGATCCAATAAATAAAACTAGAGGCTTTCACTCACGGGTCACTTGTGCTTAAGGCCATCAGGAATACCACACTGTGTAACTCTATGCCAGTTCAAAGTATCTTGTTTCTAATGGTTCTACAAGTACATGCACAACTAGACAGTACTGTGACTCATTTGATTCCGTAATGCTTTGAAATAATAATTGACTTGTCCTAAATTACTGTGGACAGAGCCACAATGGAGACAGATAAATGGTAAATATTTTTGTCCTTTTCTGGTACAGTATGTCTTTGTAGCCTGCAACATAAATCCTATCGAGGGAAATAGGCAAATGTAATCAAGAAAAAGGAACTAACTCCAGCATTTCCAACCAAAAAACATCATGGATGGAACATTTCACGAAGAGATAAAAATATTTCAACTTTTAAATGACTAATCTACTTTTACTCCAAGATGCTTGCATGTGTTTTTGCTGAGTGTACATGAGATCACAGAACACAGACACCAGTGATCGGGATGACAGTGTGTTTCCACATTGTGATGTGTAATGGTCTCAACACAGTAGATGACTGTAGCTCCTGCCCTCTACCTGTAAGCCTTTCTCTGTCCTGGCCCTTCTCACCTCTCCTCGGCCCCGAGGACACTGGGCTCTGGTTCAAGTCAGGGACAGAGGAGAGGGTCGAAAGGGAAGGGGGGGGAGGGGAGGGGGGTGAGGCTGGGGTAGACTGACACGGAGGTGTGCTGAGCGGGATCTACTCAGCAACAACACCGAAGACAGAGTCAGGTGGTTGGGGAGGAACACCCCGAAGACTAAAGTCCTCTTTTAGGTGCGCCGGACAACAGAAGGATTTATGGTCTTGGAGCTGAGATATCTCTCTCTCTGCCCTGCTGGTCACTGGCATTAGGGAGGGTGTTGGCCAAACAATTTAAGTTCAAACACATGTTAGGAGTGTCTGCTACACAGCCGGAGCCACACTAGGATGACAAAATACAAGAGAGTAGGATTCCAAAGGGAATGAAAAAGAGGCAGAATTTTAAATGGAAGAAAAACTAGGGAGATACGTAATGAGGAAATGGGATCACGCTTGGAAACCAGTTTGCCTAAAATACCTGTGGAGCGCCCTTTCTAGAGGACTCAGTGACTGGACTGCTTTGATCATCTGCCCTCGTCCTCCTCCCTCTCTCTCTCTCCCTCTTCCCCTCCTCTCCCTCTCTCCTCCTCTCTCCTCTCCTCCCTCTGCTCTTCCACTTCTCTTCTTGCCTCCTCTTACCTCTTCCGTCTTCTCTCCACTCTCTTCTTCCTCTTCCTCTTCCTCTCTCTGTTGTGAGGAGGATCGAGGTTTGAAGAGAGAAAAGGGAGGATGTAGCATCGAGAGGGAAGAGAAATTGGGACAGAGACAATATGTAACACAGAGCATAGGAATGCCCGGCGAGACAAACACACAGAAAGAGAAACACTTAACAACATGCTTGCCCAAAAGCATTAAAAGTGAGGAGAGAGGCAAAACGTTGAAAGATGTAGAGATGGTTAAAGGTTTTGACAACATTCAAGAAGCGTTAGTCTCAAAATGTTAGAATGGATATCCACAGCAACAGTTACAACCACTCAGTGTTACTATACTACTTCTATGCAGCTCTTATACACCACAAAACTTTAAATATAACAATCCCTCTGTGTTTTAATTTGAAAAAAAAATATTCCTAACAATAACAAGTTTAGGGATGTAGAGAGTATCTTGTGTGTTTTGAACGGATCGGGATATATTTGTCAACAATGAGTCTGAGACTGAGACTTTGCTATTTGGATCCCTCTGGTTTTGTTGTCCGGAATTGCATTAACAATTGAGAAAACTAGAGATCTTCAAAGGCGGCTAGATATCCTCTGGTGACCGGGAAAAGCTAGTCTCGTGTCAAATGACCTGTGGACTGAATTAAGTATAGACCCGTGCTACCGGGAATATATAACGCACATATTGCTTTAAAAAAAGAAGCTTGTTATTAATGATGAGCGATGATGATTAATTATGTGGAGCTAGGAAGTCATCACAGTGGTGATTTGAAAGACAAAACGCAGAAGAACGCTAATTCCTGTTAAAAAGTAAGCCTAGTTTTGGCTTCCACAAATGACCTGTACTAAAAATAATCAGGTTAACTTTTAACTTTCATAAAATGTAGTCATTTTTTGTAGGTACTTTTACAGGGTAAAGGTATCCAACTTCTGTCTACTGTTTTTGTGCTAGAGCCTAGGCTCTATTTCGAGAAGTGATGCCTTTAATTGTTCTGTTGTAATGTTTGTGTACTTGTCTTTCTTTAACCTTTTATCTATTGTAAAGCACTTTGTAATCTCGGTTTTGTAAGTGCATTGTAATAAACTTTACTTTTACTTTACTTAAAAATCAACCAAGATTGCAAATTGCTTCCTGCCTGAATCACCAGTTGTGGTTTCCCTGGTTTTGTGTAGTCACCAAGGTTTGTTGTATATAACAGATGGCATTATGAGTTTGAGTTAATATGCAACTCTCACTGAAGGAACATGAACTGAGACAGAGAGCAGAATAGCTCTTAATCATGTGTTTACAGACGCTTCCTATTTCCATCCGTGAAGGAGTATGTATTAGTGGGAAATTAATTTGAATTTTCCTTTGTCAGCAACGGTCTTTGTCTTTGCTATTTTCTTACTATATAATTATATGCTTTTGGCTCTGTACAGAATGGACACATCTCTACATGCTAATAAATACAACACTTGCCAATCATGTTGTTTCAGACTAATTGCACAACCAGCAAATGTTTATATTTTTTTGGTGCAGCTATCTCGTAGGGTTTATGAATACAACATCAGAACAAACCTCCTGTGCTGAACCTTTTTAAAACCCAGGATCAGTCCAAGTTCAAGCTAAAATTGAAGCAAGGTAAGGCTTCTTTCTTTCTTCTCTTGATATTTTTTCCCTTTTCCATTTCTCTCTGTCCCTCCCTCCTCCTCCCCTACCTTTCACTGATGTCTTCAACACGATTGGCCCACCAAAGGGCAGAAGCTGTCTTGCGTGAGTATGAGGGTTTGCTGGGTGAATGCTGGAGCAGAAGCGAGTGGCCATCTGCTATTTTGGAGCGAATGTCTCTGGCTGCCGTCTTCTCTCCAGGCCTCCGCCTCCTCTTGTTGCCACCAACGCTGGCCCGCCGGCGGCCTTGCGGATGCTGGGTAGGGCAACTGGGCACATCGTCTCCGTCCTCATGGCGAGAGATATCTAGATTAAGGCATTAAGACAAACTGAGTAAACACAACAGCAAACTGGGGTACACACGCACACAACCTTGACTTCATTAAAGCAGTGTTTTATGTAATAATGAGCAGTGTCATGGCTTCCTGACCCTCGTAGAGTTTGAACTGTTCTACCAGGTCGAGTGTCCAGCGCCGTTTCCTGCTCAGGTGTCTCTGGGCCCAGCTTCGATGCCCTGCTCCCTCCAGACAGTCACCATGTCGTAATATGATCCTGATCTGGGAGGCCTGCCAGGTCTGAAACACAAACAAAGTCAATAACAAGAACAGGTACTTACCTTGTCTCTGTAATATTTTAGGTTAATTGTGAAAGAAAAAACAATTGGAACAATAGAGAAGGATCCCCTGAGACACAGGATGGGAGTAAAAATTAGTTCTTAGATTTTTTTTGTTTAAACCTTGTTTTGAAATAAAGAATCTGTACCAATATGCTATCTAATTAAACTTTAACCTTACTATTTATTGCACACTATTGTCTGTATTTTGAAGTCATGTTAGTTAATTTGTTCATATTTTCCCTGTGCATTATGGGAAACACAGCGGTTCATTATTACCTGATACTGTAATTAAACTTATTTTAAAGAAGTTGTTGCTGCTGTTGTAAACTGACAAAATGTCAATACAACAAACTGATTGATTTGATTAAATCGAGCAGACAATGTGCCCGGCGATCAATCACACTTCTGGACTATCTGTACAATCTCGCCCAACTATTTTACAGCGTCTCTGACGGCGCTTACACGCCGTTCCATCACGATTGTATTGGTTATAGAAATGCCATTAAAAACCAGAGCACATTTTTCTCCCCTGTCCCAAATGCGGTGTCTGTTTGCGTGTAGATTGGGAGACGCAGAATGAAAAATACAGAAGGAGCATACCATGTTACAGCAGTAATCTGTATGCCGCTGCAAGTTGCCGCCGTTGTATTCATTTCACTGACCTTTGATGAGTGTCATCGCATAACCAGCAGCTCTGTATCCCCTCCATCCTTCTCTCCGGATCTCGAGACGTTTTGACCACGTTTGGTGCCTGTAGCAATGCAGCACATTGTTTATCAAAAGACAACACACAGAAAGACAGGCTACCTGTAATTCCTTTTCACAAATACCTAGATACAGCATTACTAAAGTCCTAACTAATCCCTGCTCATTTAAAGTTGCAAACATGCAGCAACACTAGGGTGCAAGAATCCAAATTAAAATATTTTTTCATCTCATGTTCCAGTAAGATGGATACCTGTCCCCCGCACGCCTGATGCTGCCCTTTAGAGCGGCAGAAAAACTGAACCCCACTGCAGACTGCAGTTACATCTTACTCCTCGTTCGTGCACAGCTAGGGAGCTGCCACAGGACCACTGCATCTGACTACTGTGTACCGGAAGCTAGACAGCCCTACAGATACCCCATGGTCTTGATCATTAGAATTGGAAAAATCTACCCTAAATGGCGTTTACATAATTTACATTATTCCTGTTATTTTACTGGTCAAGTTTTACTTGAGAATTTGAACAACAGAGAAACACTGATATAATTTGTATTGAATGTATTTCAGGATAGTGGAAACATGTCTTATTAGCTTAAGAACCACATTCAAACATCAAGTCAGTTCACTTTCTTCCAACAGCATGACAAACCGCTGATTCTGTCAACTCTTGACCCCCAACGTTTCCTCTGCCATGCTATTGACTTTAACATCCCAACCTCTCTGTAAATGTTTACCTCTTTTTGGCATCCACAATGTTCACAGCCTTTATAAGCAGCACAGCGTGACTCGGTGTACTCCACAAACACCGCAGCAGCTTTAGAGTTGTCTTCACCACCAGACGAACTAAACAAAGACGAAAATACATTTGAGACCAGAAGACACAACTAAATCCAACAAAATCCATCAATATCCCCTGTAGAAACCCGTGAGCTTTTTGCTCAATCAAATGGATCCACACATCCTAGGATGTGCCAGCCCTTTGAACTTCACACTATCAAATGAAATCATGTGTCATTATAAAAGCTTTTCGCTGTCTAAAACTTCTTGAGAGGTTTGATATTGAACATTGTGTTGACTCTACGGAAAATTAAATAGACATTTAACAGGGAACATACGTTTTGTACTTAAACTAGTAGGAACAATACAAAAGTAAACAAACCAACTACAGTCAGAATAAATAGAGACTGGGTTATGACTTTACAAATACAGCACCACCTAATTTACCAACTGCACAAAATGTGTGCAAGGAGGAGAGAAACCTTTGAGAGTGGTATAATAGTAGAGTTGGACTACAGCAAAGTGTTAATTTGATTGAGAAATAGATCACATGATTCCAGTGGTGATAATGTGGTAGAGTTACTCATTTAACACTTCTGAACAGCTGCCACATCAACACTACACTGGACGAGCACACCCACAATGATCAGTGTTGATTACTGTTACAGGAAATGCCATACAAAATGATTGGGTTTTGAATGAGAGCAAAAAACAAGGGTGATCCAATACTATTTCATATTTACATGGGGAGCAGTAAAGCATTAGTAACAACAGAAAACAGTGAGGAAAGGGTCAACTTAGTTTCCCCGCACCGACTCTCCTGCAAATAGTCTGCACATGGAAAATCTGTCCACTAGAGGGTCCTAGTATGTACACACTCACAAAGGAAAGGTATTGCACATTATTTTAATTACATCATGCACAGATTGGGGTTCGCAACGTTGATTTTACAGTATAAAAATCTTAGACAAGAGCCGTTTCAGTGCTGTGGTGTGGTCGGAAACCCGACTGAAAGGTATCAGAAGGTTGAGTGTTAGTTTCTAGACAAACTTTACATGAAGAATACAAATATAGACAGTATACAGTATAGACAACTTGTGTTCCTGTCTCTCTCCCGCTCTAATTTTTTAGATTATACGTTATTGATCCCCACGATGGGGAAATTCTGTCGTTACAAGTAGCAGCATAGCAGCAACAGCAAAAAAACAAAAAACAAAACAATAACACAAAACAAGTAAGACGAAAGAAATACAAGGCAAGAAATACAGGCAAGAAATAGACAATGAAAATATGGTAGACTGAGTAAGTAAAATGCCGTCAAACAAAAGGAATTTTAAAGTGCGGTTGCCATGATAAGAGAAAACATATTGCGGTGTAAGTGACGTTAAAAATTAAGTTGAATTGTAATTAGAGCAAAGAAACAAGAGTGTGCATAATTTAAATTAATTAACCTGAGACCATAAATATTGAAAAGTAGTACTTGTAATAAAATAATATAAATACCAATATTAAAGATAACAGAAAGTGTGTGATGTAGATGGGAGAAAAACAGGAACAGAAACTACACACTATCAGGTAGTGCAGGCGTTGTAGAGTGACAGCGGCCGGATGAAGGACCTGCGGTACCTCTCCTTCTACACGTGGGTTATCAGTCTGCTGCTGAAGGAGCTGCTCAGGGACCCACAGTGTCATGTAGGGGGTGAGAGGTGTTGTCCATGATGGATGTCAGCTTGGCTAACATCTCCTCTCCCTACTTTCTCTATGGGGCAGAGGACAGTCCAGGACAGAGCTCGCTCTCCTGATCAGTCTATTGAGTTGCTCCTGTCCCGGTCCGAGCTGCCCCCCCTCCAGCAGACCACAGCGTAGAGGATGGCAATATACACAGTTTTTGATACTATACTTTGACTCTCTTCCCATTTTTTTTCGACATGCTATACTATGACTTTTTAATCACATTTTTTTGACATACTATACCAGTGGCATAGGCAGAAATAGTATTTTGAGCGGCCATGAACAAAAATGAGTGGGCCATTTTAAAAAAAGACGTGGAGCCTTTTTTTTTGTCACTTTACTATGACTTTTTCAACAAACTATACCATTACTTTTTCACTTTTTTGACATTCTATACTTTGACTTTTCCCTTTTTTTCTACAGGCTATAATTTAACTTTTTTATCACTTTATAAAGCATGCTATACTATAGCCTTTTTATCACTTTTTTTTCGACAAGCTTTATTAATGCAGGTTTTTTGGGCATGATAGGCCTTTATACAGGACAGATGAAGACATGAAAGGGGAGAGAGAGTAGGAAATGACATGCAGCAAAGGGCTACAGGTCACAGAGTCACCTGGCCACATGCGTTTTTTACAGTTTTTGACATGCAATATGATAACTTTTTTTGACATGCTATACTATCACTTTTTATCACTTTTTTCGACATACAATACTATGACCTTTTCATCATACTATTCTGACTTTTTTATCACTTTTTTTGATATGCTATACTATCACTTTTTTTCATATCCTATACTAGCACTTTTTCAGCACTTTTTTACATGCTATATTAGGATTTATTCACAATTCTTTCAACATGCGAAACTATCATATTTTATCACTTTTTTTAAAAATGGTAATGTGATATACTATAACTTTTTTATCACTTTTTTTGGCATACTATAGTATCACTTTTTTTCAAAACTTTACTGTGACTTTTTTGACTTTTAGCACTTTTTTCAACATGCTATACTATCTCTTTTTTCCATATCCTATACTAGCACTTTTTCAGCACTTTTTTACATGCTACATTTCATAATTTTATCACATTTTATCACTTTTTTCAACATACTGTCCTATGACTTTTTTTGCACTTTTTTGACATACTATACTATGACTTTTTGTTACTTTTTTCAACATCCTATACTCAGTGATTGTAAAAATGGTAATGTGGTATACTATAACTTTTTTATCACTTTTTTTGACATACTATACTATCACTTTTTTCAACACTTTACTATAACGTTTTTGACATGCTATGCTATGACGTTTTTATCACTTTTTTTGACATACTATACCATGACTTTTTTTTAATCACTTTTTTGGCATAGTTTGGCATACCTACAACTTTTCTGACATGTAACAATATGACTTTTTTTACAAAAACATACAATTTGTGTCAGGTCAGATAGCTTAGGGTGATAAAATTTTGATTGGAACACAGGAGGTTAGTGTTCAAGTCTTACATGTTTTAGGAAGTTTTGAAGTCTATTATGCTTAGCTGAAGAGACAAATATGCAAAAATCATTAGCTACTGTCAGGTTAGACACATGCTGTATTAGGACTTTTTCATAATTTTTGTCAACATGCTAAACTATCACATTTTATCACTTTTTTCAACATGCTGTCCTATGACTTTTTAGCACTTTTTTTGACATACTATATTTGACTTTTTTCAACATACTATACTATGACTTATTCATCACTTTTTTCGACATAATGTACTATGGCGTTTTTAGCACTTTTTTCAACATACTATACCATGTCCTTTTTATCACTTTTTTGACATACTATACAATGATTTTTTCGACATATAACACTATGACTTTTTTTTTCAAAAACACACTTTTTTTGTCAGGTCAGATAGATTAGGGTGATCAAATTTTGATTGGAAGACAGGAGGTAACTTTTTTGACATACTATACTATGATTATTCTTAACACTTTCTTTGATATGCAATACTATGACTTTTTTGTTCCTTTTTTTCAACGGGCTATACTATCATTTTTTTCAACATCCTATACTCAGTGATTGTAAAAATGGCAATGTGGTATACTATAACTTTTTTTATCACTTTTTTTGACATACTATACTATCACTTTTTTTCAACACTTTACTATGACTTTTTTGAGTTTTAGCACTTTTTTGACATACTATGCTATGACTTTTTTATCACTTTTTTAAACATACTATACTATGACCTTTTTATCACTTTTTTAAACATACTATACTATGACCTTTTTATCACTTTTTTGACGTACTATACAATTACTTTTTTTATCACTTTTTTGACATACTATACTATGACTTTTTCGACATATAACACTATGACTTTTTTTTTTTTAAAAAATACATTTTGTGTCAGGTCAGATTGCTTAGGGTGATAAAATTTTGATTGGAAGACAGGAGGTTAAGGGTTCAAGTCTTACATGTTTCAGGAAGTTTTGACGTCTAATATGCTTAGCTGAAGAGACGAATATGCAAATATCATTCACTATTGTCAGGTTGAATAGCTTAGTGTGATAAGAGATTGATTGAAAGACATAGGGTTGGGTGTTCAAATCCTTTATGTTTTTTTTTTATAATTTTAAGGTCCAATTCACTAAGTGTAAAAGACAAATATGCTGAAAACATAACTTTTGTGTCAGCTCAGATAGTTTAGAGTAATAAGAGAATGATTGGTGAACAGAAGTTTCTGTGTTCAACTCTTATTGGGTGCACTTAGCTGCAAGACATTCTTTACAGAAACCAAGAATACAAATAGTCTCAGGCTCTTTCCCAACCTGTTGTTTTGAAAAGATTAATGCTGTTTTTGACACACTATACTATGACTTTTTTATCACTTTGTTCAACATGCTATATAATGACTTTTTTGACATACCATACTATGACTGTTTCAACATACTATACTATGATCACTTTTTTGACATACTATACAATTACTTTTTGCGACATGCTATATTATGACTTTTAGATCACTTTTCTCAACATACTAGACTATGACTTTTTCATCACTTTTTTGAGATGCTATACTACAATTTTTTTTTATCCCTTTTTTGACATTCTATACTATCACTTTTTTTTGACATACTATACTATGACTTTTTTATCATTTTTTACAACATGCTATTCTTTGACCTTTTTATCACTTTTTTACATGCTATATTATATATTATATATTATCTTACATGTTTCTGGAAGTTTTAAAGGCGATTATACTTAGTTGAAGAGACAAATGTGCAAAAATCATAAATTTCTGTACGGTCAGATAGCTTTGCATGATAAGAGACTGATTGGAATCCACATGGTTGGGTGTTCAAATCCTAATTGTTTCATTTAATTTTGAGGTCCAAGTCACTGAAAGAAGTGAAAGAGACAAATATGCCAAAAACATAACTTCTGTGTCAGCTTAGAGTAATAAGAGAATAACTGGAAGACAGAAGGTACTGTCTTCAAATCCTATTGGGTGCAATTAGTTGCAAGACATTTACAGGAAAGAAAAATACACATAGATGTAGGGAAATGTTTTGTTCCTCTCAGTCTCTTTCCCAACCTGTTTTGAAAAGATTAATGCAGTTTTCGACTATACTATGACTTTTTTATCCCCTATTTCGACATGCAATATTATGACTGTATCACTTTTTCAATATATAATACTATGACCTTTTAATCACTTTTTTCAACATGCTATTCTTTGAACACTTTTTTGTTATGCTATATTATGACTTTGTATCATCCATTTTTTCCAAATGCTATACTATAATTTTTTTTTCTTTTTTCGACATACTGTATATACTATAACTTTTGTATCACTTTTTCTAAATGCTATACTATGACTTTTGTCACTTTTTCGACATGCTATACTATGACTCTTTTGACATATACTGACTATTTTATCACTTTTTTCTACATGCTGTACTATTACTTTCTATCACTTTTTGGCATGATATACTATGACTTTTTATCCCTTTTTTCTACATACTATACTATGACTTTTTTATCATTGTTTTAGACATGCTACACTATGACTTTTTCCACTTTAACATACTATGCAGTTACTTTTTTTAATCACTTTTTTGTCCTATTACCACAAATTTTTCTAAATAGTTTTTTCTGAGTGATATACTATGACTTGCTTTTCTGACTTTTTCCATTCATCCATCATCATCCACTTATCCGGTATCGGGTTGCGGGGGCAGCAGCTCCAGTAGGGGACCCCAAACTTCCCTTTCCCATCCACATTAACCAATTCAGACTGAGGGATCCCAAGGTGTTCCCAGGCTAGGTTGGAGATATAATCCCTCCACCTAGTCCTGGATCCTCCCCGAGGCCTTCTCCCAGGAGGCATCCTTACCAGATACCTGAACCACCTCAACTGGCTCCTTTCGACGCGAAGGAGCAGCGG
>NC_045738.1:6925106-6925468 GCF_008692095.1 Etheostoma spectabile | reverse complement strand
AGCTCCCCACGGATGACTGAGCTTCTCACCCTATCTCTAAGGGAGATGCCAGCCACCCTCCTGACGAAACCCATTTCGGCCGCTTGTAGCCTGGATCTCGTTCTTTCGATCATGACCCAGCCTTCATGACCATAGGCGAGGGTAGGAACGAAAACTGACTGGTAGATCGAGAGCTTTGCCTTCTGGCTCAGCTCTCTTTTCGTCACAACGGTGCGATAAACGGAATGTAATACCGCACCTGCTGCTCTAATTCTCTGACCAATCTCCCGCTCTATTGTCCCCTCACTTGCGAAGAAGACCCCAAGGTATTTAAACTCCTTCACTTGGAGTAAAGACTCATTCTCTACCTGAAGAAGGCACTC
>NC_045738.1:6913147-6925096 GCF_008692095.1 Etheostoma spectabile | reverse complement strand
CTGCTGAGAACCATGGCCTCAGATTTAGGACCCCCTCACCCCATACTCTCACAGCACCTCTTACAGTATCTGACTTTTTCATAATTCATAATTTTTTCGACATACTCCACTTTGACTTTTTATCACTTTTTCGACATGCTATTCTATGACTTTTCATTATGTTTTGCAACATGCGATACTATTACTTTTTTCGACATGCTATGATATGACTTTTTCATCACCTTTTTAGACATGCTATACTATGACTTTTTTATCACTGTTTTAGACATTCTAAACTATGGCTTTTTTTATGAAATGCTATATGACTTTTTGGTGACATACTATGCTATGATTTATTATGACATACTATTCTATGACTTTTCTATGACATACTATAACTTTTTATGACCTTTTTGTGACATTTTATACTATGCCTTTTTATGACATACTATACTATGACTTTTGTGGCTGTAGACTGTGGAGATTTCTTAAACCTGTCCTTAAATCTTACTTTTTTAGGGTGTGTTCCCCCATGGTGCTCTGCCAGTGACGACCCAATTAACTGCACAGATGATACAGCTGATGAGATCATGGAAAGGATTGTTAGGTCAGCCACTCAGGGGCCCAGCCAGCGGACGCAACCTCGGGAGAGGAGACGATCCCGAGTCAACCGAAAATCATGTGAGTCGTGTCAACTATTGGCCAATTGGCATTGTTATTATCATGCACAGACGTGTAATCAGCTGCATGTGCAAACACTGTAATAATACACTTTTCATCCTGTCTGCACAGTGAGGAGGACACTGAAGAATGGTTTGACAACAGAGGAGGCAAATGCTCTTGGCTTGTCCAGTGGTTCAGAGATGCAGGTGTGAGGTGGACATAAGGAAGTCTGGGAGCCCTTTCACTGCCCCTCCAATTCCTACTCCCAACCTGGCAACCCACTCCACTCTGGCTTGGCACTGAAATCCCGCTAGCTTCAATGAGTTGACCTCATCTTTATGCGTTTGATACATAGGCTTCCTGAAGAGAATGGATTAAAGGTTTTTATTCATGAACTAACGGTCAGAGAGCAGAAATGGAGCGCTGCATCCAAACCACTAAGCTTTGCTATTGCTGAATAAACATCAATGACATGCACTCACGAAGCTTACTCACAATCACCCTTTGAACGTGACATTGCATACAAACAAACTGTGCAAAAGCGTTTTTTACGGTGGAGGGCATCAAAAGAGTTGGCAGTGTATGCTTCAATCGCAGTGGCCTTGACTGAATCCAAAGGGCAAGAAGTGTGGTACAGACACTAAAATCTCCGCTGCTTGGGTTTAGTGTCAGCCCTGCAGCTTTAGAGAAAATTAAAGACATTTCATCTGTTGAATAGATGGCTTTATGCAGAGGGTTATTCTGTTATATACTACTGTAGTAGTTTTTTTTTTTTCTTCATTTTGCTCGAGAAGGTGCTCAAATAAGGAACAATTGCACTGGATGTAAGAGTTGGGTATCAATGGAATGTGAAATCCTTGACACTGATGAACCACTGACATCTGAAAAATACTCAACCGTTTAACCAGCAAATCAACAGTAGCACAGTTTTTAATATCTAATCAAAGTGGACACATCCAAGACAGATGAGCATCTAAAGCTCTGTCAAATGTCTGCTAGTTGACTGGATAAGGATTTATCAGAGAAAAAGTCAACAGTTGTGTTACTGCGGGTGATACTAGTTTCAGAATAATTCTCAATATTTGTAAGTTGTAAACAAATGTATTCATCATGTGTGAACTATTCTCACTGATGGACTGAGACAGTATGAGGAAGGCAGGTGTTACAGGTGAGCAATCATCAGAGTTATGTAGTTTTATCTTCTAGAAACTATGACCTGCACATCTCAGAGTGCCTTTCAGAGACAGTTATTTATTTAGACATTTTCAGGGACAAATAATCAAGAAAATGTTAGATGTGCAGTCTGAGCAGCAAGCAAGAGGATAATACTGCAACGTACATCATTCACGAGCTGTGATTTATTTTTAACCAGTGTTTTTAAAACAATTTTTTTCCATGTTATGTCTTGGATCAAACGGTATGTTATGAAGATAGCTTTAACGTATTTATGAAAACTTAGGATCGGTCATGCACATTGGCTGTATCCTGTTGCCTTACTGTGGAATATGGACATGCATTGTTCCACTCTAGTCAATATCTCGGTAAAATATAACAGTTAAAAATAGACCAGGCCAAATTAATATGTAGTTTAACTGGCATCACAGGAGACCTGAGTTTGTCAATAGTTGGACATTCACCCCCTAACTATGAATGTGAACATCAGGGTTTATATGAGTTAGTAATATGAATGCACATTAAATGTCCATTATTTATCTGTTTTAAAACATGTAAATCGATATTGAAGTGACTAAGAAAGAGCCCGCAGTTTAACTTTTATTATGTAGGTCAAACTATTGATGAAGTCATAGTGCTATTAATTTGGAATGGCCTTGGCTTAATTAATAATTGTTTTGGTTTATATAAGGCAAGGTAAATCTATCCACTAGCAAATTTTCACTGTGATGGAAACAGCCATTGGGAGAAACAAGAATTATGATACATAAAACCCCACCAGCAGTACATTTTCTTTTTTTTTTCTTTTAACTGAAAACTATTCAGCACCTTAGACTCAATGTGTAGCATGCAACTTAGAACTGAAGTTAGTTGGGTTGGGCTCATCGTTTCCCAGATTGTAGATTTTTGTCAAAAACAAGACAGAATAGATGTGTAAAGTAATATAGGGGGAATGCTGTAAAACTATGTAAATGCCATGACAATGTCTTTGTTGTTCCCGTTTTGTTTTTTGCTCCATGTGTAGAATAGTGTATAATAGACTAAAAGCAGTATTATTCTAAATATAATTTAAGCAAACCAAGCCATACTTGGTTTAAAAAGGTGTCACTTCTGCTTGATACAAAAGGAGGTTCACGTTGGTTCTCAGAGTTTTAGGTTTGTGTTATTAAACCTTTTTACTTCAGACTGCAAAATAAACAAACGTAGTGATTAAGTTCACCAGCTAGTCCTGTGGAATCCCTTAGAAGCCTTTGATTTCATTGCACTCAACATTTTCTTCTTTAACATTAGCCCATCACACACATTGCTGCCTGTGCCATAACATCACTGTGGAACTTGGAAACAAGTGCTATACAACCAAGGCTTCTATTGCATCTATGCCCACAGCAAAAACTATGTAACAAATACAATTAAAAGGCTCATTGAAAAATATTTTTGACTATTTGTTTTTACTACATCTTTTAATTGTGTTGTTTTAGAAAAATATGTCACATCTAACACTTTTGGGGGGAAAAGAAAACCAAAGAAAACTTAAGCCTTTTTATTTTCAGTCCACACAACCCATGCTTCAAGTCACTTTATGTTCAAGAGCATATAGAGGTCGATGACAAGCGCACCAATACAGCTCATCTGGGGTTTACACATGGCCATCACACAGACCCCATTTGGTCTTGTTTAAAATTCCTATACGTCCACAGGTGTTATGGATCTAAATGTGATTATGGTTTGCTTTTAATAAGTTGCAGAGACGACGATGAACAAGACAGCTACCTACAAAAAGGGGGGAAAGTTTGGGAAAAAAACAATTGAGCATTAAAAAAAAGCACAAAAAATAAAAATCAGCTGAAACAGTCTCAGCAAATCCAGTGCAATCCAAGACATGTTCTGCTTTACACTAGCTGAAAACTAATACAAGGGCACATATTAAGAATTATATAATTTGTATATCCTGATCATAATTCAAATTTATCAATAGACATTTTCCCTGAACAATTACTTTTGCACAGTACCTTTCAATTGTATAGATAAATTACAAAATGGAGTATTCCCTTTCCACCAGACACGATTTACTTTGTAAAACCCCTGAATGACAGGCAGAAAGATCTTATGCCGTTTACATTTTATATTGCTACATTTTTTAAACAAAGATTAACAAAGGGATTTTCAGTTTTGCATATTTTCCTTAGGTTTGTGGTTTGGTGTGCAACTGCACCAATAACGTCAAATTATTACTGAAATAGCACCAAAAGAAAAACTCCTGACTATTAAAGGTCAGGTGTTTATTAAAAGCGTTTTAGAAATAGTACATAGCAAGTGTGCAGTGCAGTTTAATCGTTAACCACAAAGTGATTAGATTTATAAAATGGCAAAGAAGTAAACAACACTAACTGTGTATTACCAGACACATAAAGCGGATCCTCAATTAACAAAGACAAGTCCGACCTGACAGTTTTCAACCGCTGACTTGTCTTCTATCATCACTGTTAGGAATTCATCTTCTGCAATGGATACAAGTAAACTCAGAGCTGTTGTTGGACACAGTTCCCGGTGACAACTGTTTGGTACAATTATATTCGTTTAGAGCTGGCTTGAATTACAAATTATAAAAAGAAGACTATGTCCTTAATGCATACACATGATTCAGGTTGCCTTTCTTTTAAAAAATAGGGTTTGGTGATCAGTTCAGTTGGAGAAACAACTGAAGCTTGATGTTTGAGATGTCTAAAAAGCTTATATAAAAATGTATACCCAAATTATAGTTCCTGTGAGGGAAATATGTAAATGTTTACATTTTTAAAAATACTTTTTTTTTTTTTTTTTTAAACCATAGTTACTCAGGAAGTTATTTCAACATATAGCACCAGCTTTTAGATCCTGCCAAGCCTTGGGTTTGGTCTAAAGAGCAAATCTGTGCTGCACTAAAATAGTGTAACCCAGACAGCAGTGAGACAAGTTGACAAATCTTCAAAGAACTTAAAGTGCCACTCCAGTCCCACTCCAGCTTCCCAGACTTCAGCTATCTAAACCTAACCACAGTACGCATTTCCTATCTAAGACAACTGATGGGGAGCTTCAAGCATTTCCATGAGGAAAGTGTCAATAGGTGTGTCGCCAATAAGCTTGAAGAAGAAAAGATGCTCCAAGCACTTCAAGCCAATAGATCGCAGTGCTGGCAGTCGAAGAAGGAGCTTAGCAAACCTGCATGGAGCAAAGACAACATTATTTAGCTTGACACGATAAATGTTGCACCCATGATTTTTAACTATTTTACAATGTCAAATAAATGCAGTCGAGTGAAATACAGGAGTATGTCAAGCTTGTGATTGCTGAGGACATTTACCTTCCCTGCTGCTCTGGGTATTTCTGTTTGCAGTAGGCTTCCAATGATGCATAGACCTTTTCTCTAAGGAGCTCCACCTCACCGGTGTTGGAAAGACCTTTAGCATCTGCAATATCATAAAGAAATATTTTGAAATATTTTAAAGAGATATATCCCATTTTGTAAAATGTTAATCTTATAATTTAGAAACAAATTAGATATCCGCACTGCGCAGGCACCTGGGTTGAAGAGGACGATGGCTCGGAGGCACCCCAGCTCTGCTTTGTCCATTTGCATATCTCTCATTTTATTGACAAGTTCCGTAAGGACCCTAAATAATAACACATTTTGCAAAGAATTTTGTAAAATGTTCCAAAGTGTAAAACACAACGAGCATAACACACATTACAAAAGTGTAAAATTACCTGTCAAATATGGCACCAACCTCTGCGCTCTGCACACTCTCCCTGTGTTAAATGAAACCAGTTATTATAAAGACACTACGCATGCATTACAATTAGTTACAATTTAGCTTTGAGTATGCTGACAGTTTTCATAAGCACACCTGTCAAAAATGGCTCCAACTCCTGCGCTGTGTGCACTGTCGCGCTGCAGCTCAGAGGCTAGGAGAACTCCATCCTTCAAACCAATGGAGCGATGGGAGAACGAAGCAATGAGGAGCTCATTCCAGCCTGACAAATGAAATGCAATAAAACTGGTAAGTAATGAGTAATGGCTGTTTTTGAACTCTTTGAATTGAAGATGTTGATTGTAAAGCTCCCTCCTGAGAGTGAAACAAGTACTATGAAACTGTTTTAATTTCAGTGTGACTGTGTACACCACCACTACTTTGCCCCTGACACATCAGGATGCATGTCCACTGTTGCAAACATTTGATAGCTACCAGTTCCCTTTGAGATTCACTTCCACTGGGTCCTGAGCCAGTGTACCAATGCAATTTACAAACTCAAGTTATTACCAGTAAAACCTTTTAGGGATATCACCGAACACATAACAGGTAACAAGGCGCACACTTTTCTATATCCTTCTAATTACAGCTGCATAACTCAAAAATACAAAGAGAAAAAAAGAAAAACTTTTGTCAAAGAATACCTGTTGCCATCCTCAAATATATTTCACTGTTCAGTATTTAACAATATCGATTCTATCTTTTATTCATCTATGCATGCACAAATAGCAACATTCGGGCTATCAACAATATTACCGTAATTTGGACATTTAGTTTTTAATTTATTCAAATAAAATGTAATTGGCAGTTCACACAACACTATCTTTTATGCAGGGTACTCTAATTGTATAAGGCTAACACTAGAAAATAGAAACAGACTATTTGATCAAGTATCCTTGGCCTTGCTTCTCTTCGTATTGTGTTTTGTAATATTCATGATCTGCTTCTAATAAACTTGCAAAGACATGATGTGATCTGATCTCCGTGTTCTATGTGTTGATTTTGAAGGTGCAGTTCCATAGAGATACTTCATTAATCTATCGTACCTGCACGCAGGAGGATGACCTGGTCATCGAGGGGCAGTTCAGAGAAGTGAGGGATTCTCTTTGCCCACTCCACCAAGGCAAACAGCTGTTTGTCTGCAGTCTGACAGATATTGCTAACTGCATCATGGGGCTGAAACCAAACAAACCATATTTTCTTAGTTGTACATCCAAACCAAATACTTCCAGCAATTTAAGTCAGTGCTTAAGAGCATGCTTTTAATTAGGTTATTCTAAAAACATGAGGGTCAAACCCATCATGCAGATGACTGAAAAATTTTATATTTATATATAAAAATCTATTGATTGCAATGTTGTAACTACTCACAGAGTTGCCAGCAGAACCGCCATCAGAGTGAAGTTCAGTCTTCTGTTCCACAGCCGTCTCTGCCTCTAAAATCTTCTCCACAGGCATCTCCTCATTCACGCCAACACTGAACTCAAGCTCTCCTTCACGCTCACGGTTTCTCTGGCGCTCCTCCTGGACCGCTGGGTCAGACAAAACACAAGGAAACAGTGGAGGGGGGAGAAAAGGAATGAGATGATGGTAAATACTGAAGAATGAAAACTGTAAACTAATGGAATGTTTGGGTTAAAGAGTGATATTATGCAAAGTGATCTGTGTCTTTGCAGGGCTTTTGCTGCACTGAAAAAGTCTTGTTCAAACTCTAAACTGTCTTGACAAAAATGTAATCATGACAGCAGAAGTCAATTTCAAAAGGGTTGCATTCAGTGGATTACAGTCAATTATTCCTCAAGTGTGGGGTTGGCAATTTCTACAGTAGGCTACATTCTTTAGATTAGATTTTGATTCAGGAAGTTAAGAACTGATTATGAAACGCTTCTCAATGTATATTTTGAACATCCAGATTGTGTCACAGGTTTTCTACTGTATAGTACATTCACAATAGCATATTTAATAGCCATCATGACAAAAGTCAGATGAATTCACTTCTATTATAAACAAAAGTATAGTAACTGGCAGTTTGAAGTTACATGCATGAGATTGTTATTAACATGCCTTCCAGTTAGCTAACATGCATTAGCCAAGTGTTTTACAGTTGAATATTAAATAGTTAAAAGACAGAATTCCAATACATCAAAAAAATCTATCGTTTTCCCACCCCAACTGAAAAGGCAGCATTACTCTAGTGGCACTGTACACAATGCACTATGACAACAGAGATTTGCAAGTGAAGTGTGTTAAAACTCAACGGCAGTCAACTAAGAGTCTATATGTTGTCTGCAGAAACCCAAAAGGAGACTGTGATCTCAATGAGGTGAAAGAACAGTTGCTGTTGTCTGATCCAAAATATTCTGACTTTCCTCAATCAAATTTGGTGGGAAAAAACAAAAGAACTGGCAGTACGTCTTTGAAAATACTGACACTGTAACATGTAATCTACCTATTGCACTGGCAGATCAGACACTGACAGAAGTACAGCCAAAACAAACTGACATGGTGATTAAACTGGCAAAGCAGAGCGCACAGACTTTGTTTAAATCTGGAGCCAAAATTTGAGCTGCACAGACTTAGTAAAACACCTCTCGTAATATATGTATCCTATACTGCACACAGTTTAGATACTTAAAACTGACCTAATGATTCATTATATATTTTGCGGCTTTAACACCAATCCACTCAGACATTAAACACAGTTACACAGATTCATCAAATAACTACACCTGTCTGACTGCTTGTTTTACAAAGAAGTGTATCATCACAAGGCACTATACCACAGCGATCCTCGCTTTCCATCATTTGCGTTTTCACACATCAATCCACCAGTCAACAATTTTGCATGTCTAACACAACAGGCTAATTCTCTAAGTAACATAAAAATATAGTATCTTTAAAATTTCAATGTCATACTCATCCATCCCTCATCTTTTCCATCTTCTTTTATCCACTTTACATGTTTGATCACTATTGAAAGATGGAGAAAGGGTAGAATAGGAGAAAATGAAGAGAAGAGATGGAGAGGGGTTAGTTATATAAACCAGCCCCAATACACTCGTCTCTACCCTTTATCTTATCTAATCTAGCATCCACCCTCACCTACGCCGGAAATAGTACTAATCCAATAGTACTTAATCAATTTAATTGGGCTTCCTTTAGCATAATTGGTTATTCTAAGAAATGTAATGACTGCCAATGTTTAAATCATTCTAAAAAAATCTATATTTAACTCTATGTTGCAGAAAACTCCAATGTATCCTCCTTTGTATAGTTGCATGGAAGACAGCTCACAAAAAAACACATGTTTCTAAACCTTCAATAGCCAAACAGGCTCTCAAAATGAACTGAAACCTCTAATTAGACCCTGTTCCTTGCATACCTTCCCTCTTCATGCCCATGGCCAGGCACTTCTGGTAGCGGCAGTACTGGCAGCGATTGCGCTGGCGTTTGTCGACCAGGCACTCTTTGTTATCCCTGCAGGTATAGCTAAGGTCTTTGCGCACAGTTCGTTTGAAGAAACCTTTGCAACCTTCACAGCTGTACACTCCATAGTGCTTGCCTGTAAATTACACAAATTAAAAAGTTAGAGGCTGATGGGTAAATCCAACAAAACACCAAAGTGAAGGTGAAAGTCTGACACATTGTGTAGCCTATTTCTTTTAGCAACAGTGACTGAGATCCATGTTTTTAAAATTGAGGAAACACAGGCAAACACATTTGACAGCAGGGGATTATCCATACTTAAATTAAATAAAAACTGTCTAAAGCTGATGCTTCACTTCTGCTAATCCTGCTCTTAGTGCACTAACTCACCAGAAGAGCGGTCTCCACAGATGACACACATGCGTTTCTGAGACAACATCATTCCAGGGCTGTGAGCTGGCATGGGCCTCAGGCCAAATGGAGGCTTGATATCTTCTGAGCTGCTGATTGAGTGCATCCCTGATATAGGTGCTGAAGAAGAGATCTGAATACACAAAGCAACCAAAATAATAATAGTAATAATAATGAGAAGAAGAAGAAGAAGAAGAAAACACTGTAATGTCTTTGGTTAATTATATGTCATTTTACATGTTTTTTTTGCATTATCCAAACATGCTTTGTCCTCTTTTAATTGCACTGTAAATATTGTAAAGAGAAATGCAATGCAGGTTACCCAAAACTAACATATGCAGCCTTTGCCCATGTAAACAAACACTGGTGTCCTACAACTAAAGTAGATTAATCTCTTAAATCAAAAATGAAGTAAAGAATAACATAAATTCATAGACTATAATGGCTGCCAGTTACCTGACTGTTGCTGATGGGTCCAAATCCCAGAGAGGGTGAGACCACTGGGGAGTTAAGTGAGGGACTGATAACTGAGAAAGGAGAACCCAAGATGCTGGTGGGGCTGTTGGAGGCTGAACTGTTGGTCTGCTGTGAGGACATGGCTAGTAATCTACCCAGTGGAGAGAAGCCGGTCCCGTCTGAAGGCTATCAATCTGAGGGTGACACAAAAGGAGATTATAAGATTTTTGCTTATATACAGTGTATGTGCGCGCACGCACACACACACGGATATTATGGCTTTTTGATTGATATACAGTGTATGCGTTTGTGTGTGTCTCTCACACACACACACACTTTTTGTTTTGCCGTCTATCTCGACCAGGACTCCCTGGCAGATTAAAATTTGATAGTCTATTATTCCTTTAAGTAATATTTCAAGCAAAGTATCATGTCAGTCTCCGGCTCAGAGAATTTGGTACTCTTCTCTGCTTTATATAATTTTTTTGTTGACCTGACAAAATAAGACATTTCAAAACATCTTGGAAACTGTAATAGAATTTTCCAAAAATAATCACAAGTTCTTGCCCTAGTTTCAGGAAACAGTGGCATTAACTATCAGATGTTATAATGATTTATGTTGGTCAACCTACTAAACTAAACCCTTTAAATAAACCTGGCACATTAATTGCCACACAAAAGAAGTGATGTGGTGTTAGAATATGACTGGAACCAGATGGAGCTGCATGATATATGGGAAAATATGAGAAACACGATTACATTGTTGAATATCGCGATTTCTGATGCGTTTAGTATACTGCTAAAATGCAACAAATTATTTGAGTTGAATTGAAAAAAACTTAAAGGAAATTATTCCTAAAATGATTGTACTGAACTGAACACAAAAGGCTCCAATAAAAAAAAGAACGATAGTTACATTTTAATGTGCCGTTCTAGTGATCCTCTTTCGATTTACTACCAACATCTAAATTGTTTTACATGATTTAAATTGGTCGCATTTAAGCAAAACACTCATCGATATTTAGCAACGTTTTGTGTGCTTAGTTAAGATTTTTTTGTTCAAAGAAATCATAAAGACATCAACATTTGGTCACATTAGTCAGTGTTTGTTAACGTTAGCTAGCTGGCCCCTGTTGGCATTGCGATAACGTTAACGTACGCAGTAACGTTACAGCATGCAGAACATTATGTACAGTTAAATTGCTACCGTAAACAGTAGTGCCACTGTCCAGGAGTATTTTCATGAATGCATCCAGCTAACGTTAAGCTAGCTAGCTAGCAAACCAATAAACCAATAAACCCAGGCAACAGCTAATAGTAGCTTTGGTTGCAGCTAGCTAGCTAGATACGTCTGGCTGATATTGCATTCTGTAACGTTTCGTAATACTACGATATAAGCATACCCCGTAAATCGTCAAGAAATGTGGAGCTAACTAACTCAAGGGTCATCGAGCCACTTCAATACATCTTCACAAATAGCGCAATGCTTTCAGGCTATCTAAGAGTAGCGTGTTAGCTGCAACTGCGGCTAATATAGCTAACATTAGCTAGCTTAGTGCACGGTTCAGGGTGATGGTGTGAAGCAAAAACAAAACAGTTCATGCTCGCTTAAAGGTTGGAATTTACTTACCAGACACACCTTCGACGCATTGTTGAAAACCTCTTCAGTGTACTCGTTTTAGTGAGACCAGCGCCAGACAACAGGCCGAGACTCACATCCAGTTTACTTCAAATTGACGCTGTTGTTGTTTACAGGCCATGGTGGCTCGGTGAGCCAGCCAGTATCCCTTGAGTCAAAATGTCTCGTGGGACCACCCATAACAGTTCTGTCATATGACACTCCTGCAGTATATTTAGCTTGATATCTTATTTAATCAAACTGATTATGATTCATTTTAAATCCGCGTTTCATAATTTTGGAAAATTTTGCAACAAATAATTTTGCACTATTTGAACATTTGCATGAACATTATGATTTTTTTTTTTACTGTTCTGTAATTTTATATATAAATAGATAAACATATATACATTCACACACACACACACATATTAT
>NC_045738.1:6912518-6913125 GCF_008692095.1 Etheostoma spectabile | reverse complement strand
TATTAATTTTTCTTAATTTTTCCCTTTCAAAAAAAATACACACACCTTCGTATATTGTCATATCAATGACACATTCATGAGGAAGTAATATTCATTCATACATACTCAGCTCACAGATTCTTTTCTGGACAAAAGGAAAAA
Organism: Etheostoma spectabile; assembly: GCF_008692095.1. Taxonomy (NCBI): domain Eukaryota; kingdom Metazoa; phylum Chordata; class Actinopteri; order Perciformes; family Percidae; genus Etheostoma; species Etheostoma spectabile. The sequence goes on along the minus strand of NC_045738.1, from coordinate 6,912,984 downwards.
AGTAAATGGAATTTTAATTAGGACGAGGTATTGATAAACTAACATTAAAGTATGAGATGGTAAATTGCAGTACATTCAAACTGTTTTTTGGAAGCCTAATTAGGGCACAACACAACGCTCTTGGACCGCCACACCTACTAATGTAAAAAGTGCTGGAATGCATTTTTGTGCCTTTGACAGGAGGGAAATATACAGTATTGCACAACGTTATGCTCCAGTTATGTTGCGCGGTAACATAATCTAAAAAAGGTAACACCGTGTTCTGTTTTTGTAATTTGTTCTTGAGGTGAAGAATACGTTGTACTTTTGTAACAGAGTTGTTAATTAGTTGCAGCACCTTTTAACCATTGGGTAGGCCTGCATAAGAGTCCTGTAATTTCTATTAAGCAGTATTTTTTTCGCAATAATAAACTAGTTTCAAAAATTAATTGTCACCAACCAGTTTATAAGAAAAAACTAGGTTGGC
>NC_045738.1:6874242-6912508 GCF_008692095.1 Etheostoma spectabile | reverse complement strand
ATACTGATATATTTTGAATTATAAAACATGTGTTACATTTACCCAAATCTCTGGTCAGCATTTGTCTTTCATATAGGACAGGGGAAGGGAGACATGGGAAAGTGTTCCGTGATCCGTGATCCGTGATTTTTTTACATCCCCTTTGGAGCACGTAATGTAATGTAATCTGCACATTTTGACTTAACCTGTGGCCAAACAATGACAAAATAATAGATCATTTGTAAGTCAGCAGATCACAAAGTTGTCCACTGTTGATCACTGGATTGAATGTAGCTGTTTACATATCATTTCTCAACAAACCAGGAAACCCTGTGCTGTACAGTGTGCAAAAGAGAAAGAATCTTGAAAAACTGCTTTGTCTGTTGTTGCACCTGAAGTGGTATCTCAAACAAGCCAAGTGTGCTGCTCACAGCATCTAGTAACTTAAGTTAGACAGAAAAAGGTCATAACAGAATATTAACTTAACTTATAAACACTTTGGTTAGCTTTTTGTTTTGCTGTTTGCCTAGAGCATGACTGAAAACAGATTGATTGTGATGAGAGGGACTCAAACTTAGGATCTGCTTTTTATATCAGGTTTGGACCTTACATGATTGTTTTTCTTTTGTTGTATACATGTAATGCAAAATGTAATAAGAATGTCAATTAAAGCTGCAAGCAGAAGAGCCCTCACTGCTCTTGCGCGTCGGGGTTACATGGGCATGGTTAAACTGTAGTGGGCGGCTCAGTGTCACATGTAGACCACACATTATGTTAAGTTTCATGTAAATTGGATGATGTTTGTCATATAAGACAGATATCCTGTTGCCAGCGGGGCGCTGACCAAACGTCAATTTAGGCATAGACTCTTGTCAATTGCGTTTTGATGCCAAAAGGCATAAAATGGCCGCCCCACCACGCCCTATGACGAAAAGTTTCTTTTAACACATTTTCATGACAGTATGGTACAGCAGCTGCACCGTGGCAAACAGGGAGAGGCTGCAGAGGGTTGTAAGGTCAGCACAAAACATAATTGTCTGCCCTCTCCACTCCCTGATGGACATCTACAACTCCCGCTGCTTCAGCAGAGCAGAGAACATCATCAAGGACAGCTCCCACCCCGGCTCAGATCTGTTTGACCTGTTGCCCTCAGGAAGGCGCTACAGGTGCATCAGAGCCCGGACTAACAGACTCAAGAACACTGTGCAATACTGTTATATAATACCTTAAAGGACACTGGAATTTGTGCAATTTCAAACAGTGCAATATTTAATATTTATCCATTTCATTTCATTACAGAGCAACATTCATTTATTTGTTAATACTTATCTACTTTTCACACAATGTGTATTCAAATCTATTTTATATATGTATGTATATCACCTATTCTCAAAACCCCTAAAATGTGTAAATTTTCACCAGTCTTGATGCAACCGCCAAATTTGATAATTTGTTAAGTATGTTAAGCCCCTCAAAAAGGCAATACTGTTACAGTTTATGGAAGCAGAGGACCCAAATGCAGAGAGGAGGCAGGCAGGCAAGAGAGTGTTAATAACAAAGTCATATTTATGTCATATTTAAGTTTGTTTATCTTTAATATCAGTATTTATGTTATTTTATTACAAGTACTTTCTTTTCAATAATTATGGTCACAGGTTAATTTTATTTATATTATGCTACCGACTCTTGCTTCATTACTCTAATTTCATATTCAATTTAATTTTAACGTCACTTACACTAAAATATTGTTTCTTGTATCATGGCAACCGCACTTTAAAATACCTTTATATTGACACTATTTTGCTTACTTTCAGTCTACCACATAATCCTTGTCTATTGTTTGCCTGTATTTCTTGTGTGCTTACTTGTTTGTGTTTGTTTGTGTGTTTTTGTTTTTTGCTGTTATTGAAGAAAATGCTGCTGCTGTAATAACAAAATGTCCCCGTTGTGGGATGAATAAAGTATAATCTAATCTAATCTAATCTACTATCAACAACAAGAGTCAGGGCCAAAACAGGGATCCACAAGCAAAAACCGAAGACTCAGGGAAATCACAAAGTCCAAAACCTCAAAAGTCCAAAAGAGAAAAAGTCATGGGAAAACAAAGACCTCAGAGAAGAGTCAAAATGCTGAGGAAAATGCTTGAAACAGGCAAACAGGCAAACAGGCAAACGTGCGCACACCAACATACAAATGGATCTAACAAGAGACAAACGGAGCACAGACACTAAATACACTTGGTAACAAGGATACAAGAGGCACGTGACACAAGGGCCGGGAAACAGGTGAGAAACATTAGGCAATTACAGAGGCGGGAAAACACAAAGTAAAGCCAGACACAACAAAGCAGAAAACCTAGACTGTCAAAATAAAACCGGAAACAGCACAGACACTCACTGGAAGACACAGTACAGGAAGTACACTAAGGTGAAAGGACACACGGACAATAACAGAAAACAGGAAACAAAAACAGAAACCATAACAGATTAATTTGCCGGAAGAAAGGAAAGGAAGAATTCCTTCAGTTTCAAAAGGGCCTTTGCCGCTTTCGGCGCTCAGGCCCTTATTACAATGTTTTCCCACATAATTATGCTGCTTTGCACTAGGATCTTCAGATGTTCACCTTCTTCTTCATCTCTCTAAGACCTAGTTCAAAGTACCATTCCCAGAGCCTGGATAGGTCTGGAGTCTGGAGATGAGTGGATGTGGCATTGCCCCTGGCCTGGTTAAATACTGGATTTTCTTAACTGGAAGGCAGTAGAACCACCAATAAAGAATAAAGATGTATGTACAGCACGTGGATTGAAAGTGATGGTGGAACTAAGAGAAGTTCTGTTTGTCATGTTAAGTAAAATAGCTATGTTGCAGTGAGTTACCTCAGATGGCACACATCTTGAAATGCAGGACATCACCATGTTCTTTACATTTACAATGTCAAACCTTTGGACTTGCAGGCAACAGTGATGCCAATCCTTCTGTTTTTGTTGCTGATACTAAATCATGAAGAGATGCTAAGAACCACTACAAGGACTTGTCTTCTGATTTCATTAGCATACACTCAGCATTAGAGAATGAGGCAGCTCATGTGTCTGTGTCACAAAATGTGTGGATTGGCCTGTTCAAAGATACCTGGAAGTGGTCTTATGGAAGCAATTCATCATTCCGTTACTGTAAAGCAAGTCAGCCAAACTACCTTGTAGGTCAGGATTGTGCTGCTGCTATATATATAAATAAAGGGCAGTGGAAGGACCGGAAATGTGTCAACCAGCTCAGTTTTGTTTGTTGTTGAGGTAAGTTGTTGTAGTACATGCTTTCTCTATCAGTAAAGTGATTTTTATATTAAATTGTATTACGTTGTGTGACCTCACACAAGAAATCTGAGCCAAATCTATAATATGGTGTCTCTACATTGACAACACTGATGGGGACTTCAGCCCAGACCACTAGACACTCCTCAACTCTAAAGCCACTGAAAACTGTCAGAGTTTGCCTACAGAAATTTTCAAATTATTACGTGCCTTTGTGTTCATTTTGCATACATGATAACTTATATCATGTGTACAAAATGTATGCATTTTTCTGTTTTTCTCTCTGTTGTCTTTCCTAAAGGAAACCTAATATTAATCCAGGAAAATAAGACATGAATTGAAGCTATGAGTTACTGCATGGAGCAACATATTGACCTTGTCCACATTACCACCAAATTCATTCAAGGGAAGGTGGCTGAAAAGGCAAAGAACGCCACATCATCCAATGTTTAGGGGTGGCAGTAGCTTGGTCCGTAGGGAGGTGGGTTGGTAACTGGAGGTTCAAGTCCTTATATGTACTGTACCAAAGTATGGAGTGTGGATTGGTAACTGGCGAGATGCCAGTTCACCTCCTGGGCACTGCCAGGTGCTCTTGAGCAAGGCATTGTACCCACCCAACCGCTCAGGACGCTGGTCCACACCCACTCAATCTGACATCTCTCCATTTGTGCATGAATAGGTTCTGAGCAAACAGCACATCCTGTGTGTATTTCAGCACTGTGTGTAGTGAATTCCAACAAAAACAGAGTTTTAATTGTAATTTCCCAAGTGGGGATCAATAAACACTTTAAGTTAAGTTGGGCTAGGTCTATGGTACACTTGTAAATTTAACGTTTGGTTCTGACTAAGTCAACTCCTGGCTGTTACAAGAACTGGGTGCCTGAACAAGGATCTAAAGGGAAATATGACTTTGGTGTTACAGGTGCCATCAAGGCCACCGGGAGGCAGCAGTGGGTAGGCTTGCCTGAGACAGAGAAACTGAATCTGCATGCACTGGATAAGTGTCAGTGTCACTTCAGATGACAATGTTGTTGAGCAGCTTTTACAATAACGTATGGACACAATATCATGTTCTAGTTATACATGCTTTGCTGTTTCAATATGATATTTTAGCAGTTATTAATTTATCATTAAATAAAATGGTTTTCACAAATGTGACATGGGCTAGTAGACTTTGATGGATAACAGAGGTATCATGCTTATTTTAATGCTCACTTATGACGTCATTCTTCTACCTTTGTTATATTACAGCTGCCTGCTCTATTGTTAATTTTGAATTTCATTAAATACTAAAACCGTATGTGGTGTGTAGGCGTGCACAGTCATAGTCATGGGCAGCAAGAGTGATGTGAGAACATTGATCTGCTCTATGCCTTTCAGTCAGGGGTTACTATTTGCATGTTGACCCCATGGGTTGGGCCCCAAAATTGTCTTTTTTAGACCACCAGAGTGTGGCCCTGATCTAGACTGCCTGCTGCCCTCACTGACCTGACCTTCACTCGCAACCACATAGAAGACAGAGCGCACAGACTCTCACCCACCTGTCTCTACCTATGAGCATCTATAGTCATGGAACCTGGAAACTATACCTTTTTATTGAATCTCAAACTGTATGACAAAAATGCAACTGTGAATAGTTTTCATTGTTATCAGACAACTTGTTCCATAGAGCAAATCTTTGGAGAAACATCATGTGTTGCCTGTGTATTTTCTATTTTAATTTCTTCACTTTTCAGTTTTCACAACACAGTAAAAACATCCTTCCTCTTTTGAAATGAATGTCTCCAGATACATGTGTTGACAGGCGTTAATTGTCATTTGGCACATGTTTAAAGTCTGTGTTCCTTGGGGTAAAAAAGTAGAAACTGTGCAACACTGGAACTATACATTGCATTTCATTTTTAGGCTATAATAACTGTTGTCAGTTGAAACTACTGGAACACAAATTATAACAATTGGTGCATTCCAAAATGAGTCCTTAATTGGACAATAAAGTTATATGTATCTATATCCCAATATGCTTATAGGCCTCTTTTTGGAAAGAAGAGACAATACTATTTGTCAACACTTTCAATAGTATTCAGTATTAAGGACAGCAGTTATAACAGTTTCATCAGTATACAAGTGTGTTTGCATTATTGAATAACCCCATATAACCACTGAATACCAACATGTATGGCTTGTAATCCACCGCTGAATTTTGATAACTGTTTTTGCATCTACAATGAGAGTCTTGTCACTTGTCAATTACCACGGACCATTACACATGAGTGTGTCATAGCTTAGTTTCTCTCTGAATAGGCCTTGGTCAGTGAGCCTCCCACCAGTTCAATGTTAATGTCCCATTGGGTCCAGTCAGTCAGTTTCTGGACAACCCCCTCACCTCCTTTTCTCACCCTCATCTCCTCTTGTGTGCTGTCCAGCTGGCTCTGACCTCTGACCCTTTCACCCTCACTCCTGACCTCTGAGGACATTCCCACGCCACACCCTTTTGTGTACATCTTTCCATGGACACCCAGTGGTCACTCCCTCTGCATTTTTAGAGATTATAGTGAAAAACATAATTCACTTTCACTTGGATCAGTGTAATGCAACCTAATTTGGCCTAATCCCAATTCAAATGTGTGATGCTACACATCTGAAACGTATATATTCGTTAAGAGTGTGCAAAAAGAATCTTATATAGGACATCAAATATATTCTTCAATGTATATGTCAGTTTATCACATGATGTATTAACTTTTGAAAATACACTACAGAATATATTTACTCAATTAAAAGCTTAAATGCAGAAACTAAATGTTGCTGTCGGGTCAAAAGATTTAACTAAAAGTTTTCTTTAACTTTTGTCACTTTTCATTATGGTTACTTATTCTGAACTTTGTAAAGTTTACATTTTAGAAATGAGTGCCAATATTAGTTTTTTTTAATTGAAACTAGTTAAAAAAAGAAATGTGGACTTGTGTCCTTCCCTCTCTCCTTTTCGTTTCTGAGCGTGTAACCCTCCATTGATCCCTCCCTTATTTTCCTTCTGTCACTTTCACAGTTAATTGTAGAAAAAGAGATTTTCTCTATTGAGGCCTGGTCGCTTAGGTAACCTCACCCCTGCATGAAATGAGATGGATAGAGGGGAAGAGATAGAGAGGGGGACATGGACAGGCAAACTGAACAAGCAGCGCTTGAGGACGGATGCAGAGTAGAGTGAACTGTTTAAAAAAAGTTAGAAGGAATAAGAGTTTAATAATTCATATGCATAGAGATAATGCTTAATAGCGGCTTCTCTGGGACTATATCACTGTATCATTGGTGGTGAATAATGTAAGTATCAAAATAGTTACATTTTTCACTTGTTAAGGAAATTGTTAGATGAGTAATATGTACAAGTATTTAGTAGGAGAGACATATGGGACATGTAATCTTTTATTAACAGCTACTTTTAGATCACATTTTTGAGTGTGTAGCCTGCAGCTTTCTTTTTACAGTTTGTGAATTATTTTAAAGATGTTAGTATTTTTATGATAGATATCTCTGCACGTTTTAATTAATCTCCTATGATATTTTAGCAAATCATCCGTCCGCTGCAAGACTCACTGAGGGCTGAGAGATGCTAATGGTATTCATCCTAAAGTTTGACAGGGAGTCTGGTGTTGATTGTCCAAACGCAATTCTTGTGTTACTTCTCCATATCCAGGAGTTGTGGATGGACATCTTGCCCCCGATTCTCGTTTTCTCCCTCTAACTTAATCAAGATGGGAAATCAAATAAATGGTGTTGTGGTTGCAAAAAAAAATGTTGACTTTGCATGGCTCATACTGGATTTTAAACGACTTGTTGAAGTTCATTGATAAAGTATTTTTTTTTAAATGGAAAAGATGTAATTTTTAACAAATTTGACTTCTTAATTAAAAAAATATATATTTTAATTCACAGATCTTGGCCTTTTTAATTCCTTGAGTTATCTCTGTTAAGTGGAGGCTACATGTATGGACTGACATTGTTCAATTTTCTTTAAAGTTCTGGAAAAGAAATCTGAAATGGTTTTATTTGTATCATATCATATCATATCAAATCATATCCTATATGTATATATATAAATACAATGTGTATTATCTCTAAGAAACAAAAACTAAACATATGGATCAGTTGCTTATCTAGTTTGACGGACATACATTTAAAGGAATACAATTTCTCTCACTATGTGGGGAGAATCATAATTTTAATGGGTGAAGAGATGAAGTAGCAATGGGCTACATGGCTTGTGCTTGGTGAAGTGAATGTTTCTTCCATGTGCCAAATGTGTCTTTAAAGTGCGCAGGGCCATGACATGCCCACGCTAGTATGTGTATATGTTAGTTTGATTAGATGAACCAATTGTTTCAGTCCTTTAAAGCTAGCAAACCTTTTTTCATGAACACCATAAAGTAAGTTGACAAAAAAAGTTAAACAATTAATTCTTCTTAAGAGAAGGTTCCAGCAAGCTGGACAATTGAAGACATTTTAGGCATCATTGCCTTAATCTAGAGCATTAAGCTAGGATAACAGTTTCCAAACCCCTTGACATGGATGCTTGACGGTGTTTACATCTACACAAGAGCTATGGATTTAAAGTAAACATTTTCGATGCATCCACAAAAAAAATGTAAAACTGTAAATTATCTGCCAAATCAATGTTTTTAGTGTTGAATTGCATAGTGTATCCTGATTATATAATTTATCATCCTGTTTATTGCATCTTACATCAACCTGTTCATGTAGAAAAAAAATAAAGTTACCTTGTCTCTGAATATGTTTATATAACTGATTCAAAATCTGATATTAGTCTGTGTGTATGTGTTTGTGTGTGTGTGTGTGTGTGTGTGTGTGTGTGTTTTTTGTGTGTGTCTGTGTGTGTGTTTGTGTTTCTTAAACAATTCCATTTTACCAGATCAGAACACAGTTTGGCAGCCTTGTAAATTCTATGAAGCGTATGTTCACTAATGAAAACACACATAAAAATGATTGTAAAGTTACAAGTAAACTGCACAGGGCCAGTTATTATGTTAAATAAGAAGCTTTATGTTGTATGTTTTAATTGTTGTAGTTAGGGAGTACACAGATAACTCTACTTTGCAAAACATTCCTGAACCAGTAAACAGTGCTCACTCCATCCCAAATGAAAAAAACTCAAACTTGATTTCTTGTAAATCACATGATTTGGGGGGGAATTTGGCTGACTTGCTGACCAATGAGGGAATGGATACACATTGTGAAACAGAAACAAACACTGTCCATGCTGCAAGCCAAGCAGTTATAAAACTGAATTGTATTAAAAAATAATTTTGTACTCTGAAATGTATCTGTCAGTTCACTATGATCTTTTCTGTGTTGTAGCCTCATATTTTACATCGGTTTAGATCTGGGCACAACACATTTTCCCTGAGGAATGATACTTCTTTTTAAATTATCTTTGAAGAAAAAAAAAACTGTGGGAGGGCATTTCTGGACGATTGAGAAATACAGGGGTGGATGAATAACAAAACCAGAGTTAATCAAAAGCATGTGTCAGAGCAGGAAAACGAAATAGAAGCTGTACAATGGGGTGCTACATCTTTTCAATACTGTTCCTGATCTTGACAGTGGAATCAGCCTCTTCAACGGACAATGGGTAAATGTAGACATAGCTGCATGAATCTATATTATGCAATAATGTAATTTAATGACAACCCTTTTGTTTAACAATACTGTAAGGATAATTAAGTCATTTTGTTATAATGTAAGACAAAATATGCAGCATTGGTAGATGTTTCTCTAAAGGCATAGAAGTCCATGAATGCAAAACATAGCGATGAAAGCTACAGAAAGTTCTTTTTTTTTCAACCAGATTCTTCATCACAGCCCCCAGAGTGTTTCATGTGGGTGTTAATGAGAAAGTGTTTGTCCAGATGGGAAAGTCTCATCTTAATAATCCTGTTACTATCTACCTGCGGCATGAGATTTCCAGCACTGATGTGTCTGAGAAAAAAACTGTTCAGTGTACTGCGGAAGGGGAGATCAAAACAGTTGAGCTCATGGTATGAGAAACTTTGACATTCACACAAAAAGCAACAAATGTAGACAGGACTGAAATGTCAGTAATCTAAAGTGTTGTTTTTTTTCTCACATTTACAGATAGACAGGAACCTTATGTCGACGGTGACTTCAAACAATAAACGCCCAACCCTTGCGCTGGTGGCAGAGAGCCCCACCTTCAGTGGAAGGAAGACAACACATGTTATGGTATCACAACACAGGGGCTATATCTTCATTCAGACTGACCAGCCAATCTACAACCCCACACAGAAAGGTTAAAGGAGAGACAACAAATGTGAAGAAATGTGTGGAAATAGGCTCGCTATGTTTTTACAGAAATTTGTTGATCATCTCTTTTCTAGTGAGGTACAGAATATTCACTCTTGACCACACATTCAGGCCTCACGAAGAAGCGATCCACATATCAGTAATTGTGAGTGACATATACATAATTGTTTTTAGAAATAATACATAATATTCATGGTTTTGTGTCATGATTAACGCTTTAATCCTTTTATAACAGAATGCTGCTGGAAACAGAGTAATGAAATCCCTTAAGACGACAAAGGGAGGAATACTCCAAGAATCCTTTTTCATTCCTGATGTCTCAAAGTATGTTAAAACAGATTTACAATAAACTAACATAACAGCACAAGAAACGTTGACATGCCTTAATAACACATGTATGTTTTGTTTATGAAGAATGGGCACATGGAAGGTTACAGCACACTATGAAGACGATGAAGCAAACGCTGCTTCCCGAGAGTTCAAAGTCCAAAAATTCGGTAGCGTAATTTAAAAGTATTTTACTTTTATTTAGTTATTTTGAAATTTGTTGATATTTTGTCATTCTCGAAAAACATTTTTCTTTTTACACTCTCTAGTTTTACCAAGTTTTGAGGTGAACATCCCAATGAAGCAGAGCTATATTTTGTTGAATGCTGAACAGCTTGACTTCACCATCTTAGCAAAGTAAGTATTGATGGATTTCTCATTAATTTCCTTTAATGCCAGGTTTTTCCTTTTAAAACTGCATTAATCTTTTTTAGCAATCCAAAACAGCAAAATTATTGCCTTGTGACATTGCAGCCAAGGTTACGGCCAACATTAAACTAGCGTTAGCCAACCTGAGAGGTAATAGATAAAATAAGGTTTTGGCCAACAATGCCTGAAAAACCCCCAAAGCCAAACCCTTTAAGGGCATCTGTAGGTGTAGACTTCTGAAACTCCCTCTTTAACTTAAAATACCCACTAACACAACATACACACTCAACAACTGGCTTATAACACCCCAAAATAAGCTAAAATAGGCTAAAAAGCTCTGTAGAGCTACATATCTGGGTAAATATGTGTCATTAAGTGACCCCTTTCAAATGTTATATTTAGCAATACAAGTTAATGTTATACTATTTAGACCGCTTGTCCCCTAGCATTACATTTTCAGACTTTTCTAACATTACATTCATCACATTTTTTTTTTTACAATCATTTTCTCTAGGTATTCACATGGGGAGAAAGTTAAAGGGGCTTACCACTGCCAGTTCGGCTTTGTAGAAAAAGGCTCAGGTAAAAAAATGAAGCCTTCCTTTATCAGAGGACTGGAGTTGACTGGTTCGGTGAGGAAAAAAAATATAAAGTTAATCTGGCAACATATTGCATCACTTAAGTGTTACAGTACTTGAACATCAATAATGTATGGCATTTCTTGCAGGTCAATGACGGAATTGCAACAGCTTCTCTTCAGATAGCAGACTTACATGAACAGCTCCAAAAACAGAAGAACAAAACCCTGTCTGAATTACAGCAAAGTGGAGCGCAACTCTATTTGAGAGTATTTGTCACCAACATACAAAGTAAAGGACACTCTGTCACACCATATACCAATGTTAAAGACAGAAACTATCATGGTTCAAAGAGAGAATATATTGTATGATGTGTAAAATAGTTGCTGTTGTATAGACAGTGGCATGTGCTGTGCATTTTAAGTATGTTTATCAATGTTTGGTGTTAAATGGCCAAACGGCTAGTTACTGTTTCCTGTTATGCAACTCCAGGGTACAGCGATGTCTTTGGATTTTGTGAGCAGTTAGACTCTTTGACAACTTATTGTACTTTTCATGTGTCTTATGAACAGAGAGTAGGTAAATAGAGTTATCAGGTTAAAAAAAATTACAATCCTATATTTTATGGAATGTATGCCAAAACTACAGCAAAACCAATTCAATAATCAATGAAATTGCTTAGGATAACTAACAGATCAAAAGTCCTTGACAGCACCCATCTGTTTTTATATTAGAGTAGAGAATGCCTTTGTTGTCATTTTACACAAGTGCAGTACTTGTGCAACGAGATTGAATATCTTATATTATATATACAGTATATATATACATACATAATATATGAATATATTCTGAGAATAACAATAACAACAATTGTATGACTGCTTCTACAACTCTAGTACTACTACTACAAGAAGAATAATTCATCTCAAAATTGAAAGATTTTTTATTATATTTGAGAGATGTAAGAAGATATTTTAAGTATTGTGAATTTCATGCATCTGATATCTGTATTTTATTGCCCAGGTGGGGAAATTCAAGAGGCAGAAGTTTACCTTCCTATCATCTCTCACAAATACACCTTGGATTTCTCTCGAACCCGGTCATATTTTCTTCCTGGATTTCCACTAGATGTGGTGGTATGACTGAAACAAACAAATGTGTACACATCTATGCACATGACTGTAATGAATTTGTATGTCAAATATTTAGTTTGTATTATAGGTTGCTGTGCGGCTTCCAGATGGCTCCCCAGCAGCTGGTGTGCCAGTAAAGATTGATGTATCACCATTTTCAGAGGAATCTTGGCAAGGCACCACTGACCAGGAGGGGGCAGTGAATCCTGTCTTTAACGTTCCCAATGGGGCTCCGATTACTGTTAAAGTTGGTATTCCTAAACAATTAACAATTTAAAGATGTTATCAAAGTAATAAGGCACTGGATTGTCATTTAGTTCACTTTAACTGTATACACCCTGACTTCATTAGGTGTTGGCAGATGGCCTTCGGCAAAGCAAAGTGATTCAACCTGCTTCATCTCAGAGTGGCAGCTACCTGTACATCAGCTTGACCAATAGGATGTATTCTGTGGGCGAGTCACTAACTGTGAATTACAACACCATCAATGGGCCAACACAAGGGTTTATATACTACATGGTGAGGCATATCTGAGTAAATGCAATATGATTTGTTTGACAAAGAAAAGCAACCGTTTTTTTTATTTTTATAACCTTTTCAAACTGACTATGGTGCAGGTCTTAAGCCGTGGGATCATAATACAAAAGGATTCTCTCAGATTTGGTACTTCAGTTAGGCACAACCTGCAGATAACTCCTGATATGGTGCCAACGTTCCGTCTGATTGGCTACTACTACAACCAGAAGGGTGACATCATTGCTGACTCGGTGTGGGTAGATGTCAGGGACGAATGTGAGATAAAGGTCAAGGTGAGTAAACAGAACAGATAAGAGTGCAGCCTGAGCAGAGTGATTCCACAGTGACAGAAGAAAAACACAACTTCACTAGTGTCGCCTTAGTTCTGTAGTAGGACATTTCTTTAAATAAATGAGGCAGGGAGGGGATTGGTAGATAAAATAATGTAGACTTAATGAAATCAACTTTGGCTTTGAATGAACTAATTCACAGCTGCAATCACTGCTGTGGTGGGTGTTATTATGTTGCATGCCAATTATCATTCTTTATCAACATAAAATGTGCAATGCTGTTTAGCCTAGTTTCTAGTTACTACTGAACATTTGAATTTACTTTGACCGTGGACAATGACATTTTCAAAACCTCTATAATATTTTAATTTTAATTTAGGTAGAACAAAAAGGACCGTTTGTACCTGGAAAACAGTCTAAGCTAGAGTTTGATTTACATGGTCAGAAAGCCAGAGTGGCTTTGCTGGCTGTGGATAAAGCCATCTACGCTCTCAATGCCGATAACAAACTCACAGCCAAACAGGTAAAACTTTCACACGCTCCTTATAAACGGACTCTCTTACAACACACAGACGCTATTTCATTCAACCTATATATTATAATGCATTATAAGCTCTTGTTCCATTTTTTAGGTGTTTTCCTCTATGCAGTCATATGACCTTGGTTGCTCATACAGTGGAGGATCTGACTCTGCATCTGTACTAACAGAGGCTGGCTTGTCTTTTGTATCTCACTCCCAGTCAGAGTGGAAAAAAAGTATGGCAATAATACATTTTTTCTTCATTTAAGTATTGAATAAGAACAGAAAAAATTGAATGTTACAAATTACAAAAATATTTCTTTTGGTAGCTAGCCATGCCAATGATTTTGGTTTTATCCAAAACAAGATAAATACCAAGTCAATACTATCACAGGAGGCAGGAGATCTATTTGGTTGGCTCCCGTGTGCTTGACATGGAGAAAAAGGCAGAGATTAAAACCATTAAAGCAGAAATTATCTTTTTAAGCAACTATCCAATTACTTAGGCTGAGGTTTAATGCTTTTATATAACTTGTTTTACTAGGTTTTGGCTGTAATTTACAATCTGTACGACAGAGACGCTCAGTGGATCTTCAACAAGAAATGATGACTTTAAGTAAGACACCATTCTGGCATTACAACTCTGCTCTGAGATCATGTTAAATACCTATGGTAAGAATATGCTATGAAAATGTTTGCTTTTCTCATTATTTTATTGCCACTTTAGAATCCAACTTTTCCGATGAAAAGTTACAAGACTGTTGTGTTCGGGGGTTTTCTCTCATCCCTATGAGACGAACATGTCTTGAAAGAGCGAAGAGAGTCTCTCTGGTGGAAGCAAATCCTGCTTGTGCAGACGCCTTTTTAAAATGCTGCCTTGAAGGAGAGTATCTGAGACAAAAAAAGATACAAGAGGACGCCCAGAAAGGACTTGGCAGGAGTGAGATTTTATGGTCATATAACACTTTACAAACTTACGTAGATGGAATTTAATAACTGTTATCACTAAGTTTAATCACAAACCTTTCATTTTCTAATTTTTAGCTGCAAGCACAGCTGACATTGAAGAGTTCTTCTTGGACACTGCTGCTCAGTTTATTCGACGATATTTCCCCCCAAGCTTTGCATTCACAGAATTTGATGTAGATGGCAAAGGAAGGTAAGAGGTGGCAATATCATATACTATTTATGTAGAATATTTTTTTCCAGTGAAATACAGTGTCCAGTTGTAGCCGTTAAAACCTTTGCTAACCCATAGACGGGGCCAGAGCACCGACTAGAGGTTGGCAAAGGCCCTAGTGAAATTGATGTTTATTATTATTATTTTCTTAAATTAATCACTTTTTAAGGGCCTTTAGGTGCTTGGCAACTCAACATATTTGCCCATGCCTCAGAAGTTGTTAAACCTCAAATTTATATTGTCCAATCCCATCTTCTTTAGGCATCCCCCCCTTTCATAACTCAGGAACCGTTTGTCGTAGACACTTATAGACATAGGATGTAATACAAAATTTGCAAAATATCATTTTCCAATGCCACACACTCAATGCAGGAAATAAAGTTGATCTCGACCAGGACCCCCGACGCACAGGAAGGTGCAAGGGCCCGTTCATCACTGCTTGCTGCTTTAATTTTGTTTACATCTTTGCAAGTGTTAATGTTTGTTGCTTGTGATGTCAATGTGAGAATTATAGCATTTTCAAATGTTCATTGTAAGTTAATCTTAATAAATGCATCACCTTAATTCTACAGTAAACAAGGTAGAAAAAGCATTTGTCGGACACATTTTAGTTAGACCACACTCTTTATTTCATCTTAACTGAAACTCCTCAGGTATGTTTTGACTCTCCCTGATTCCATCACCACGTGGGAGATTCAGGTCGTCACTTTATCTGCAGCCACTGGTAAATAACAGCTTCCCACTTTACAAATACTGTACATGTTAGATATCTGACTGAGGAGCTTCTCATGAATAACTGCAATTATTTTCATTCAGGTCTCTGTGTAGTTAAACCGTCTGAGGTCAGAGCAGTAAAGACGGCATTTGTGTCTCTGAGACTGCCTTACTCAGTGAAGAAATATGAGCAAATCTCTATTTCACCTGTTATCTACAACTATGGCGATGTCGAACTACAGGTAGATATCAGCTAAGAACAACAACAATACAAGTTGAAATTCAATTCTTAATGACATTTTTCTGACTGGACATCTGCATTTTTATAGGTGGCAGTTCATATGGAACAAACTGAAGGACTTTGTTCCCCTGGCTCAGCCACCACTGCAGCGTTTGTGAACATTACTGTGAAGCCAGAGTCTTCCCAGTTTGTTTCCTTCTCTGCTGTCCCCATGGTTACCGGCTCAATACCTATCAAAATACGTCTTTATGATATGGAGAATGAGATGGGAATCGATGCAATTGAAAAGACTTTGAATGTGTTGGTGAGTGACAAAGACATTATTTGATCTCTTTACTAAACAATCATTGTATAATAGCCGCATACCTTACTAAATAAATATGGAAAAACGTATGACATATTGGAAGTCATATTGGATTAAAACCTCTATAAAATGACTTCCTTTGTTGACCCTCTGCGTATGTGGCATACTAGCATTTTCTCATAACCTCTGGACATTTTAACTTTAATTTCAAAAACAATACTGCTTGGGAGCTATTTATGCTCATACTGCTCATTGGAAAATAAATGGTTGGTTAATGTGAATTAATAGATCATGAGTTTGTATTAAAATATGAACTAATGAGCATATTTATGTGCTATTAATGTAAACTGAAATGTGTTTTCCACTTGCATATTTTCATGTGTTAGGCAAGGGACAAACAATAATCAGCTCTCTTCTTTGTTGTAGACAGAAGGAGTAGAAAAAAGAGCAGAACACACGCTAGTGCTGAAATTTGATGGTGAGTTGTTTCTGTAATTCTTAATGACACTAACTTTATTCTTCAATTTATTTACATTTTTTAACAGACTTACTTATTTCTATCTTGGTAGGAAAGACCACTAAAAATATGATTATTGATGGATCTTTACCAGATGACACAGTCCCCGACTCCAGCTCAAATATTTTCGTTTCAGTGGAAGGTAGTGCTGTTAGAGACAGACATACAACAGACTTTTGTGAGTGACAGAGTCTTACCCTTTAAATGTTCTTATCTGGCAGGGGATGGATTTGGCAGTTCACATGCAAAGGACCTTCTTTCTCCAGAAAAGGTTGCTAGCCTGATTGAATTGCCATACGGATGTTTAGAACAGACAACAGTACGACTGGCCCCTACAGCTTCAGCCCTCCGCTACCTCGACCTAAGTGAGCAATGGTTTGACCTGCCGGCTGGTACCAGAGATGATACTCTTGATAAAATCAAAGAAGGTAGGAATATATTACAGTAAATACAGTACATTATACAGTAAATGGAATAATGTCTCTATTATGTATGTACTATTCTTTTTCTGTGACAAACGTATGCCAATATTCAGAGGTTATTTTAATTTCTCCTCCTACCCATTTGCCAGGCCTAAAGATAGTGTTGTTAGCCCATCAGTTTTTGTCAAACTGGGCCACAACTGGGCCACAACTACTGGCGAAATTGCCAATGAATTTGCTGTGGATATCCATTATTGGTGTGATATCAAGTTGCATACTCGGTTTTTAGCGTGTTTATCAATCCTGTTTGGCCTCCATTGACTTGCATTACCTTGCGATTGCGTGTGAATTTACGCCGTAGTGAGTAGTATGTACGTAAGGGTGAAAATCCGCATAGGGAAGTTGGTCGGGGTGGTGTATGGGTAAAACACAGGACTTTGACGCAGGATACCGGGGTTCGTTTCCTTTGTGTCCCGTGTTTCAAGTCACATATCCTAAACTCAACAGTCGTTTTTTTTTTAATTAAAGCCAACCCCATTCTTCTTTTCCTAAACTTAACCGATTCTTCTTTTCCTAAACCCAAACGTCGCTTTCTTCTTGCGATAACACGCCAAGTGGTGATAACACGGCAAGCGTCTTGTGTACACAAGATAAATACAATATAATAAAGTTAAGAAAGAAGTTGCCTACATACTGTAAATACATACCAAAAATGGAGAAATTAAAATTTCAAAGCAAACCTGTTAAAAGTAAAAAATAAAGCCCTGATCAGACAGAGCTTGTTTTAGCAGCATGGGGTGTTTTTTTGTATTTTGCTTGCTGCTTTTGCATTTCTGACCACCTCACTTTTTTGGAGGAATGCCCTGAACTCGAGTTTAAAAACCTTTAACTCAGAGGAAAAAAAAAAGGTCAAACGTCATTTAACTTATCAGCAAAATAACGGCTGGCTAAATAATTCAACTGTTGCTTAGAAAGAATAACAAAAGACACAACCAATCTGATCGGGGCATCTTTAACAAAAATCTTCAAATCCAGTCTGTCTTGTTGCGGCCTAAGGCATGTTGAAGCAATATTCTTAAGACAAAAAATAGGTCTTTGAAGTTTTTACTGGAATTAGTTAGGAAGCTGTGAAAACTGTGAGATAAACAGGAGCTGGACCAAAGGTATGGTAAAAATGGTAGCTAATGCAGTAAAAAGAAAACTGGATTCACAAAAATATATAGACAAGCTGTCAAATGAATTACTTTTTGGCTCATGTCAGGAAGTAACACAGTATCAGTGAAGGATAAACATTAAGTTAAGTTCACAAGGGTAAAAGTAAAAGGTAAAATAAGGGAAAACCCAGAGGCACTTATAAATGCAAAAGCAGTGAGCAAAACGCTTCACTTTCATTGAAAACAATTACTAAAAGCCACCTCTGGCTGCTAGAACACACTTTATGATCAGGGTCTTAGCATGCTACACAACGGTCACAGTTCTTTGCAATGGCAACGGTACACAGAAAAATGGCCGCCACTCTGACCATCATGCTATGTTGATTTGAATGGGAATGTCCATTCTACTCTCATTCTATTTCTATGGTTGCCTCCTCTACAGGTAAATAACAAGGCTACACATATGTTTGTTTTTAACAAAGTCAACAATTTGTTTGTCAGGTTATGTGAGGATTTTAGATTTCAAGAATAAAGATGATGGATCTTATAGAACATTTCCTACATCGCCATCAAGTAATTGGTGAGTATTTGATTTCTACTGCCTCATTCATTTTTGATTTAAGGTCATTACTTCCAACATCTCACACATCACAAATCATAACCCTTTTTATATCCACTCTTCTCCCTTACTTTTCTTCTCCCCAGGGTGACTGCCCTTATAGTAAAAGTGCTATCGTTGGTGGCACAGCGTCAGACAATGACTTTTGAAAAGAAAGATTGGAAAGGTTGGGTTGTACCAGAAGACGAAATTAGGCATTCAGTCAGTTATTTGCTCTCAGTACAAAACAGTGATGGGTCATTCGGTGACCCACAACGAGTGCTACGCAGAAGAGTTCTGGTAACTTCTATTCATACCTGTTGGAACATGCATATAATTATGTGAACAATATTAGATGCAGATGTATTAGATGTAACAAACTCAGTAGCAATGATTTAAATGTATCATTGTATATGTTTGTTTAATGTAGAAAGGCAAAGACCAAGAAGCATCCATGACGGCTTTCATAACTCTCGCACTGAACCGGTCCCTTCAATTCCTGGACACTGAATTAAAAAATAATGCGGTGAGATAATAGAAACACTTTTGGGTTTTAGCCACGATATTGGTGGCAACGTTGTCTAGCTAAACACTTTGGTCCAGGCTGAAATGACTGTGAAAACAATTAATAATCAGATTGTTATGCAATTTGTACACACATTCATTATGCCCAGAAGATTTATTCTAAAGACTTTGGTGATCTGCTGACTTTTCCTCTAGTGCCATCAGCAGGTCAAAATTTAAACCTGTCTAGTAAAATCTCTCAACATTAACTAAAGGGATTTCAACTACATTTTGTGGACATTATTGGGTCACAGACTATGTGTCCTAATGATTTTGGATACCTGACTCTTCCTTTAACACCAACATTAAGTTAAGATTTACCTGCTATACATTTGCATGTTAGCATTGTAAGCATGGTAGCATGCTGATGTGAACATTTATCTCAAAGCACTGCTGTTCTTAGTACAACCTCATAGAGCTTCTAGCGTGGCTGTTGACTCTTAGCCTCATTACAGTTTATTTTACATTTAATGCACTTTAATACACTGTGGTCAATGCATAATTTGCAAAGAAGATACAAAACGACTCCTCCATGCTATTTTCTACCAGGAAACAAGAATTTCAAGATCAACAACATATCTCCTCTCTCACCTTGAGGAGCTTCAGCATCCCTACACTGTTGCCATCACAGCTTACTGCCTCGCAGTTTGTCTGCCACAGGGAACAGATCATTCATCTGTCTGGACAAAACTTAAAGCACTGGCTACTGAAGGCAAGTCCAATCATGTATGTGTGTATTACATGCACGTACAGTATATCTATCATATCAAGTTTTTATATATATATATATTTGGATGAAAGTCTGAATATTTTGAATGAAAGTCTGAATATTTTGAATATATTCAAACCTTCATTCAATATATTCAAGGTTAATTCAATATATATATATATATATATATATATATATATATATGAATATACACAGTGAATCGTATATCTTATGAATTCTATGGTGTATATAGTATGAGGCAGAAATTTGTGTCACAATATTGTTTGTTTTTTTACTTACTGTCAATTTTTAATTATCAGGGATTAATGGCTGTTATCTGTGGACAGTTGATGCCAGCCCACATAATCAAGCTAATGCAGATGCTATCACAGTAGAGACTACAGCCTATGCCCTCCTAGCTGCAGTAGAACTTGGGTATACCGAGTGGGCAGACAAAATAGCCTGCTGGTTAATCACCCAAGAAAACTATGCTGGAGGCTTCAAATCAACACAGGTGATTAAAAGCTACATTGAGAATTGTTTGAATTGAAGAATCCCTGTCTTTGGACACAGTCTCTGTATTGCTCTGGTCCCACATCATACAATATAGTACAGATTAACCATCAGAGCAGAGATGTTACACGTTATTGTTTTATTACCGTGCCCAGGATACTGTCGTGGCATTGGAAGCCCTTGCTGAGTATGAGCTAAAGAGGTCAGTCAGTCCCGAAACAAATCTAATAGCGGAGTTCACAGTCCAAGGAAAGACTGACATTGTAAAGCTTGCACTGACAAATAACGAGAAGGTGGAAACAAATCTCAAGGTATCGTAGAGCATTGTCAATATTACACTTAAATTCACACATTAATATTTAACATCATTCTTTGAAGACTTGGCATTTTTTGCATCTTTTTTAACAGAAATTTTCAGGGAACAACATTAATGTGCAGCTAACAGGAGAAGGCAATACCAAGCTCAAGGTAAGTTTGATTAATGTCTGTTAATAACTTGAAAAAGATCCACAATTTACAGTAAATCACCAATCTTTTCCCCAGATTGTAAAATCTTACTATCTACTGGACCCCAAGGACGATTGTGACAAAGTGTCTATCAGCGTCACAGTGGAGGGGAAAGTGAAGTACACTGGTGAGCTTTTGTCACTGATAACAAAATATCACATTTATTGCTTATAAAAGCTACAGTTACATTTACCTCCGTCTCCCTAGCTAAGGTCATAGAAAATTATGAATACTACGATGACTACGATAACAATGAGGAGGTGGCGGAGAAGGAGGTGCGAGTGCCACGATCAGCGATTGAGTGGTTTGATGCTCGCACCCGGAACAGGAGAGATCTTGATAACAACTTAAATTTAGACAAGGCTGTCACCTACAAAATCTGTGTCAGGTTAGTTGAATGAGATTCAAATCACATTTGCTCTTAATAAGTATTCATGAGACAATGAGCTTTGACAAAAAAAGTCACAAGTTATATGACTCATTGTTTTCCTGTGTGCAGTCATAGCCTGAACAGCAATCTCACAGGAATGGCCGTTGCTGACATTACTCTTCTAAGTGGATTTGAGGCTGAAACTAAGGACCTGGACAGGGTTTGTAGCTCTCTCTTCGTCCTCTTGATCATGGTCATCTTCAGCACAAAGTAGGAGGCTATTTCTGGCGCATCAGGTCATGTTCTCTTTTTTTCAATAGACATGAGGTGAGGTGATTGAGCTCAGGTGGACATTAAGTCAGGTTTAATTAGTGGAAAGGGTAAGCTACTGTGTCCAAAAATAGTTGTTTGTTTGATAGAATTTCAAAAGTACAAGCATGTATACATAAAAATGTGACAAGTTAACTACGAATTGTTACCTTGGAAACAGCAAAGACTATTTCGACAGAATTTGGGGAATGTTACATAATTTGAATATAAAAATTTTACCTTTTAATAGTGAACTTATTTTGGGGGAAATACATATTAAAAGCAATGGTAAAGTTTCAAACTTCTGCATTAAAGGTGTGAATCTTCACTGATCTCCCGCTTCGATAACGATTATCATGTCAGCAATTCAATATCACAATGCATCACAAAGCGACAAATACATTTTGTTATTAAAGCCATGGAGGATATTTAATTCATAGCTTCTTCAGCTTCAAAAACTAAATATACTGCAGTGCTCTAATACAAAATGAAAGGACAAATAAAAATACAGCACTTGGCACCTTCTTAATGTGCAAAACATGACAGAATATGTAAACAGAGATATTGTTAGGCCTACAATAAATTGTAAACAGAAATAATCGATTATGGTCCGGTCGATACATCGATTATTTGATTATTTGATTGAAGAGTTTTAATTACCCAATTTCCATTTCTTTATTTATTTATTTATTGTAAAACATTTCTTATAAATTATATAGAAGAAAGGAAATTAATTATTTTTAAAATTATAAAGTTAACTTTAAACCCTTAGTTTGACTTTGCACACAGCCCGCATGCTAGCTAACTCACATAGTATGTATTTGACAAATTAAAGAAAGTTGTCTGTCTGTAAACAAAGGGCTTTGTCTTCAGAATTGATTGATTGATTAATTGATGTATTTATTTTCTATGTGTTTACATTTATGTCTGCTTATATATGGTTTTCTTCTATGACCCCTATATTTTCATTCTATTCCTGTTATTTACTATTAATTCCTGGTAGCCTTCATATTCATAACATCAAGAACATCATAAAAAGGAATCCAAATATAGTAGCAAAAGCTTCAATCCTTGTCTCCTCGCAGCTAAAAGAGCTACCTGAACGATACATTTCCCATTATGAGGTCTCCTATGGAAGAGTGCTGCTCTACTTTGATAAGGTGAGGCTCAAATCTTTTTATATTTACAAAAATGTTACATGTCCAGTACTTACTTAATTTATTCTCTCACTCTAGCTCTTTGAATCAGAGGAATGTATTAGTTTCGATGCCAAACAGAACATACCAATTGGCCTTCTGCAGCCTGCTCCAGCTGTGTTCTATGACTATTATGAACCAAGTAAGCTTTTTTTATTATTATATTTCTTTTTTTTACGATAGAAGGGACATATTTAATTGACCAGGAATTCATTAACTATTTGTGCTTTTCTTGCAGGCAGAAAGTGTACTGTATTCTACTCCGCACCCCAAAGGAGCAAGATGGTCTCCAAACTGTGTTCAGAGGATGTGTGCCAATGTGCCGAAAGTAGGCCATTACTTTAAGACCCATACTGACAAACACCCATGAATAATTGAAGCTTTACACTTCAGATTTGTGTTAAAATTGCATTATGATCATCTTTTTTTTAGGACCCTGTCATAAAATACAAAATACATTCCAAAGAGGGATCCAACGAGGAGGGATCACAAAAGAAGCCCGTTTAGAACATGCTTGTTTCTTCCCTATAGTAGATTATGGTCAGTACTACATCCAAACCATTATGGTGTAAAGTATCTAACAAGTTGACTATAAACAATCTATTCTTTCATATAGTGACAATAAAACCGAAAATATGCAATAGAACGGTTAAGATGAATAGTTGTTAAATGTTTTTTTGGTTTTTTATTTCAGCATATATTGGTGAAGTCCTCAATGTTTCCATGAAGAGTAACTTTGAGCTGTACAAAATCAATGTAAACGAGGTACTCAGATCACGTAAGTAAACTGTGAGCACAACCAGCAGATGCTGTAACACTGACCTCTAAATGTTTATGGTTGAAGGACCTATTATAAATAATAATCACGTATCATCCGTCTACCAGATGGAGATAACATTCTGACTGAGAATTCTGTTCGAGTGTTTGCAAAGAGGCGTCAGTGTAAAGGACAATTAGACCTGGGAAGACAGTATCTCATCATGGGCAAAGATGGCTCAACAACTGACTCAAATGGAAAGTAGGTAAAATCTATATTGTTGATGGACGTACAATTTTACAATCATTGATTCACATTCTGTTCACTCCCTCTTTTGATAGGATGCAGTATCTGTTGGAGTCTAACACTTGGGTTGAAAGAAAGCCTTCCGAGGAGGAATGTAAAAAATCTGCACATATCACTGCCTGCAAAGTGTTTAATGTGTTCACAGATGAGTACAAGATAGATGGCTGCACACAGTAAAACAGACACATCTATTTAATCTTACTTTGCTTTTCAGTTTAGTCAAGTGTACTCAGTTACTCGTCAGTTATAGTAACTCTTTTTTTTTTTTTACAGATTATAACCAGAGTCATAAAAGTACATTGTAAGAACATCCATACGTACTGAGACATTGCTTTTCAGACTGTAGGTGGATGACTGACTCCACCACAGTTTTATTTTAAAGTTTACTACACTCAATGTAACCATTAATCATTGATGTCCAATACAGCTACTAGTGTTCAAATAAAAATCTCAACAAATGCTTTTGTATGTGTATAATTGGTTATAGCATTAACTAGATGCATAGATGTTGAGATAATTATTTGAAATAGAACTCAACATGGCAAAAGAATGTTGTGTTGTTGTTGATCTTTTATGTCTTTCCAAATAGAGTGATTCAGTTTGTAGTACTGGTTTGATTTAGCTTTTTCTGCTGAATATATTTGTATACCTATTTTTTTTTCTTTTACTGGCAGTAAAGGATCTGAGAAGGGTCTCTGTACTCAACAGAAGCCCTCTCAAAGTTACCCCCCCTTCTTACTAAACATCTGCACTGTAAGGAAGAAGGGAGAGGGGGCATGGTTTGGGAGTAGCACAGTGAATACACATAAAGTGACATAACAGTCTGCTGCCTATAAGAGTGGTTTGCTTGCCCCTAGTGGAGTTACATAAGGATTTGGATCAATCACCACCTCATAAGGATAATAGCTCTTCATTAGCTCTAGAGAGCTAATATAACTCGTCTTAAATGTGCTACACTTAGAGACATGCTGCAGAAGATACTCAGTGCAATTATGTAATACATCTTGAGCTGTGTGTGATGCAGAGAGAGGTAATGGGAGAAAACAAGGGCTAGTGGGAGGGATCCGTCCAGCAGGAGAAGGAGGCATGGGTGGAGAGGCCAGGAACAAGCAAGGGCTTATGTGCTTATATTATTCTAATCTCTAAGGCCAGGTCCAATGTAAGCAACACGGGAGTACTGACCATCACTTCAATCACAGCCAAATCAATGCCTGCACTGTTTCAGCTGTTGCCATTAGACATTTCATTACATTTGAATCAATAAAGAGTAAATAACTATGCAGACTTCAGCATCACACGTTCATTTTGGGATTACTTTAGTGCACCAGTAGCCAACAGCAACAGCACAGTTGGTCTTCTTTGAACTGTGGCCTTCTCAAGGTAATAAATGGCTTATCATGACTAAGAAGTGTAGACCAGTGCTTGTGATTATTAGAATTAGCAATTGATCAACAGTAGTCGTTATTCCCTCAATAAAATACAAATATTCTCTCAACAAAGACAGAGTGTGAATGATAGATTTACAAATTTGTTTTATATTTTGGATTTGTGAATTGCCAAAAGAGATTTGCCATCAATACACTTATTCCACGAGTACAAGCTCACCTACTGTGACACAACAACTATGCTTAAGCATCAACTGTGAAATTGGCTGTGGAATTGTGAAATGTACTCGTACGACCAGGTGTATTTTGTAAGGTGTGCAGTAGCCTTAGATGTTGAAGGTGCTTTCCAAAGGCCATCACAGGGTCAGCGGTTTGAGGGTGGTCTATGGTGTGGAAAGGACTAAAGTAAAGGCGGAGCTGTTCCTGGAGGCTGCCAGCAGATGGAGGCACTAATGGAGTGGGACCACCCACTCAGGCGTTCACACTATACTGACAATTACTCTGTTTTTCATCTTAATATCAAGGTGACTTGGTATGTGATTTGTAAATAGGCTTTTTCACATTTTACATGTCACAGATGGGAAACAATAGATGAACATGATACAATTTATGATGGCTGATTTCCATTAAACTGCTTCAGTTTCAGGGTCCTGATATTGTGCTACTAGCACACTGTGAATCTGTCATGACTTAATGGAACGAGGAGAAAAGCACCGAGCCACTATTAATGTTATTAACACGCTTTTCCTACTAAAACTCAAAATGTCTGCTGGGAAAAAAGCCTAGTGGTCCCAAATTCAAAGTTCTAAACAGATTAACAGTGCATGTCACAACAAAGGTGTGTCTGTGTGTGCATGAATGCAAGGCTACTCATCTTGCAGAGGTGTACCTTCCATGCAAAGCAGTAAGTGGTAAAAATGTGAATAGGTAGTTTAGCTTGTGAATAAATGTGTGTGCATATATGTGCCTGTACTGTATATCAATGTGTAGTTACTTTTTGACATATATTTTGATCATGTCTGATGAACATGTTATTGGTTTGTGAATTGGATCATTTTCTTAATTGATAATTAATCTTAATTTTTAGCTACTCTTCATCTTCAGCAGTTTCTTTGACCAAAATGCATGATTTTATCAGTCCCGTATGTTTCTCTTTGTCACCTCTCTCTTCTACTTTTGTCCACAAATGATTTATCGATCAACGGCCAAGCTTTGACATAAATCCATCTAAATCAAGCATTATGGGAGAGAGATTGTTCATACACAACCCCCCGACAAGTACCATTCAAGCAAGCAGCAACCAGTTCCTTTGTCATACCGTCTCATACTGGTAACTGGCTCACTGTGCAACATCCACTTCTCAATTGACATTTCCAAATACCTGGAATAACCATAATAACTGGGTTAGTTGTCTTTCAATATCAGAACATGGAATACTACATGGTGTAAGAGAATTGTGCCTGCTTAACACATTTAACACATTAGAGTAAGTACATGTAACGTATACACACATGTGTATATATATCTCCAAAACTTTAACTTTAGTTTAGTTTTTGCTCTTCTGTAAAATTAGGAAAATGTCACTTATGCATGGATTGCTCTAGACCCTTGATATATTTGTCTTCATGTGGTCAACAAAAGGTTGGCTGGTGGGTGGCCATTTGGTTGGAGATTTAGAGCCTTCACAGACCATTCCTTAAATATGGTGGATACCTGGTCACTTACATAACTCCCACGTAGTTACATCTCATTACTTGCAACAAACGGCCAATTCATATAGCGAGAGGTTCCTTTCCCCCACCGACTTCACTGAATACCTGCAGTGTTATGCTATGTATTCCAGCTGAATCATGATTCTCAGAGCATGGCTTTCTTCATTTAAAGCGTCTAGGTGTTTGCTATGTCGGGTATAAGTCAAGATACATACAGTACAGCAGACACTGGAATAACTGTCATCAGCCATGCAAAGCTGAAACATGCATGCTTTTTTGTGTAACAGTACATGGAAGAACAAAATGAAATGTCCTGGCACGTGCTGCACAGTTTCAGAGCAAAACTGCAATTTCAGCATTTTCACCAAAAAGTCTGATCACATTATATATTAGATAATACAATGTTGCACAAAGTGATTTATGATTCATTTAACCAAAAGTAATTGAATCACTTAAGTTAAACTGTTTAATATAGCAGGAAAATGTATGGAAACATTACAAAATACAGGAGGGTATTGATCATATTTTATGCACAAATCTGTTAAAATATCAACTCTTTTTAAGTCCAATACAAATATTTTCCATGGTGGTTGAGCAAGTGGGACCACTAGGTGTGGAGGAAAGGGGTGGGGGTGGGGGAGGCTTAAGTAGGAGCAGACTTTATCACAGTCCTCCTTTCTAGTGGTGGTCCTTTCTCTCACCTCTTTCCTCCCAGATCATATCCAGCAAGTCTGTGTGAGCTTTTCCAGTCAAATGGAGGGAGCAACACAAAGGAAGAGATAAAGCCAATAGATAAGACATTATTCTGGTAAGTTAATTTTGGCTAATATTAGAGTGGTAACTGCAGTCATTTGAACGAATGGATTTATACCCTCCACTTTGATGTATGATACTTTTTCACATCAAAATGTCTTTATAGTGCAGCTTAATTTATTATTTGTAAAATTATAAACATTTGGAAAATGACCAAAGCCATGTTGTACTGTGTTTTAGTTGCTAAAAAGCCGTTAAACAGTTACACTGCACTAGTTGCACTAAGTGGTGCACATACTCATTTTTAGTGTTCACACGTAATGTAGCATGGTTATACCTATTTCTATTTACCTTTCATTATATCATTATAATTAATACTGTGCTAGTATGACAATTTATATTTCATTTAAGTACAAATGTGCCAATTAATTCAGTTAATACTGCAGCCAGTTAGGCAGTTAATTCATTTATTCCAATGCTTCCTTTACAAATGACTTGCTGTGTGGCAAAGCAAATTTGTTTACATGTTGTATGATTTATTTTATTTTCTACAGTTTAAATGCCAAGGCCGGTCATATTTATTTTAGTGTTTTTGAGTTGTGGCAGCAGCGGATTATGTAACCTTCTGTATAGTGAAAGACGTACAGTGTCCGACAGTTCTATACAGTGTAGCTCTGTTGCCTCTCTGCATAGGTTCTCCCAAGTCACCTTCTTCCTTCCTGTTCAAAGTCAACTAATTTAGATTTCTATTTGGTTTGACAAGCCATTGAATTACCTATTATGGCTGATTCAAACAATGTTTCAATTGTTTAACCTAAATTAGTTAGTTGTCTTTACTTGTAACGACTTGTAGACAGTAGATTACTCTCTAACACTACCAATGCGCAGCACCCACCTGGGTGATGCATGGCAGCCTTACGACGCTCATCACACATCTGTGTCATATAAAAGACACATGAAGAAATATGTGTAGTCAAAAATGTATCTTACATATATTTATATATGCTCTAATGCATTAGTCCATTTTGCATAATTTTGCTCGGTGAACCTTCTCAAATGTCAAATCATGGCATATAACCTTTAGAGAACCTGTAGCCTAGAAATTTGATAAGACAATATTCTAAAAGGTTAACAAAATTAGTTTTCATACAGAATAGAAAACATAAGTATTACTGTCCCTTGCTTTGGCCATTTCTGTCAGGTTACTTTCTGAGCAAGTTACAAAACCTGAAATCGCTCTAAGTGTAGCGTCTTAATAATCAGTAGAAGGTTGTACAAGAAAGCAAAAAAGTGTGAATAGGAGCTCTGTGAATGTTAGGCTGGATGAAAAAACAGCAGCCTTTCTTGGGATGAAAAAAAAAGTTGTAAAATGAATTGGCATTAAACTGAGTTATAACTCAGCTTTTCATTTTCTTTCATTTCTAGAGAGGCCTGACACATTCCCCTTTACAAGTGGTCACAGAAATAAAGAGGAACAAGGTCATAATTTGACAGTAACATATATACAGATCCACCAAAGGCAATACCATCTCTGGCTACTGCTGCTGGCTCAAAATGCTGTTTATTCTAGGACTTCTCCTCCTTCTCACCCCATTACCCTCCTTTCAATCCCCGACTAATGAAAGGAGAAACTCCACAGGAAGCGACGCCACCAAACCCAATCCTGTTTTTACCCTGTTAAAACCAAAAACCACTGCTGCTCTAGCCAAACAGACCATTCGCCCGACCCTGAAGCCAAACACAGTCAATCAGACTGTTTTATCCACTCCAGCAGTAAAGGCTTCCACAGTTAGTGAAGTCAAAGCTACCAAAGACAAGCCTGCCATCACTGTAGTTCAAAATGTTCAGTCAACATCCCCAAAGTCTGCTCCCACCAGTGGCGCTAAAACCACCAAAAACAAGCCCACAGCCTCTGTCAATCAGACTGTTGTAGCTAAATCCCCCTCCACCAAAGACAAGACTGCCCCCACAGTAGTTCAAACTGCTCTGTCAACACCAGCAAAGGCCGCTTCAGCTGGTGGCTCTGCAGCCGACAAAGATAAGGTCATGTCCTCTTCCAATCATAGTACTGTAATCAAAGCTCCCATTGCCACCACTACAAAAGAAAAGCCAGCCCTTGCACAACCAATCAAGGTGGTTATCAGCGATGGCTGTGACTCAAGCAAAGCCAATGAGCAGGAGCTGAAACTGAAGCCTGGCGTTCCTCTGGTGATGACGCATAAGATCAGCTTGTTGCCTGGTGGCTGCACCGGGGGATGTGAAGCTGAGATGTCTGCACTGAAAGGACGTGTGGCCCGACTAGAAAGAGAGATGTCCTCCATTAAAGAAAAATGTATGTATTCTGTAAAATTCACAAGATAATTATATTTGATACAACTCAATTTGAGATGTGGATTTAGGAATGTTGGTTATTTTTCTTGCTACCCAGGTCCATGTTCTGCAAATTGTCCAAATGACTGTAGTGGCAATGGGGAATGTGAGAAGGGAAAATGTATCTGCCAACAGGGATTCATGGGTCCAGACTGCAGTAAGTGTGCACAAGGAGCTGAGTGTAATACAAGTAAGTGAGAGTCTGCATTATTTGGATATGGTAGCATTGGAGACAAATTTTCTTGTTTTGCTTGTAACCTCTACTCTGCAAATTTCAGAAGCCACCAAAGGAAAAGTCAAAGTAGCTGTTGAAACAGTGAGCCTGCAGGTGAACAAAGACAAGGAAAATATGCAAGAGAAATCCACCAGAGTAGAGCACACACTCTTCCAGAAGAAAGAGCAGAAGAAGGGGTCTGAAGCCAAAGAGACCAACACTAAACCCAAAGTGGTTACTAATGCTAAAGCAGGTCTTGTTAAAACACAAGCAAAACAAGAAGCCTCAGTCAAAAAAATTATGATTAAAGACACTTCAAGTTCCACAAAGACCAGTCGCCCAACTGTTGGTCAAGTTCTCTTGAAACATGAGGGAAGAAAGCAGGAAGAGGCCCGCAAAGGCAAAACAACAGTCCTCACCTCAAAAAAGGTCCTCCAAAAAACAGACCTCAAGCTTGTTGAGGAAGGAACTGTCAGTAAAACACAACCTAAATCTGACCAACTTAAAGATGAACCTCAAACCAATGTAACCCATAGTAATGTGAAGAAATCCAATGGTACCGCTAAAATTGAGACCATTCTGACCAAGGTTGTGGGAACAAACAAAACCAGAACAGGGAAGGAGACATTAGAGCAGTCCACACTGACTGAGAAGAATGGTACTCAATCATCTAGACATAAACGCATCAAGAAGGTCAAAGTAGACACTATAGATGTGCAATCCGTTGACAACAAAAACACTGAAGCTGGCAAAATTGGAAAAGAGAAAATTGCACAGAAGAGTCAGTATCTAGTTAATTCAACCGTTGCAGCAACATCGGGCGAGACTCAAGCCCTGCAGAATAAAACAACTATCCATAGCTCTGGGAGCGCAAAGAGGATAGGAGGATCTGGATTAGGTTCTGTAAAGGTTGTGAATGTCTCCTCCTACAGCTTCACTGTCATATGGTCAGCACCGCAAGGGATGTTTAAGAACTTCACAGTTATCCGAAGAGAACCCCGGACAGAGGGTGACGAAGACGACCATGAAGAGTTTGAAGAGGAAGCTCTTGAAGGAGACAAGGCCACCACAGCTAAGAATGCAACTGAGGTCCAGGTACAGCGCGAGAGCACAAACACCACTGCCACCTCCAGTAAAGCTGTCGTATCGCGTGGCAAATCTGAAACAAGGAGGATCTCTATGGTGGTCCCTGGCAGCGTACGCTCTGTGGAGTTCAGTAACCTTCGGGCAAACACAGGCTATGTCCTGCATGTGTATGGCACTGCAGCTGAGAGGAGATCAAAGATTCATAGAGCAACTGCAGTTACAGGTTAATACAGTTTTTCATTGAAGCATAACTCTTCCACTTCTACCAGGGACAGGATTAGTACTGGTAGCAGCAAAATGTGAATACAATTCCCTTTGTTTTCTCTCACCAGGTCCTGAGCCAGCCACAGAGATGGTTTTCAGCAATGTAACAGAGTCATCTCTCACTGTTTCTTGGTCCAAACCAAAGACCACATTCTCAGGCTTTAGGGTCACGTACACCAACATAATCACAGGTTTGTCAAAAGCCTGCCTTTATACTGCAGCTCAGGTCAAACCCCATTTTTAAGTATCTATATGTCGTCTGGATTTTTTTTTTGTGTTACTTGTTTCAGTGTGATATTTGTGATGTATGATCCTATTAGGGGAGAGCCGTTTTGTAGCCGTGGCGTCTAAACAATCCCACGTGGTTCTGTCCAAGCTCTCTGCTGGATCCTCCTACATTATCACCCTAACTACTACCCAAGGCAGAGCCCAAAGTGACACTCTCACATCTCTTATCACCACAGGTACACAGTTAGATAAGCTTACTGTTATGTACAGCTACTTTTTTGTCTCAACATGTAAAGCAAAAGACCAATAAACGCACTATGGATTGTCTCCTGACTGCAGTGCCCGCCCCTCCAACACATCTGCAAGTTGTCAATGTGACCGATACCAGAGCTGTGCTGCAATGGACACCCAGTCTGGGGAAAGTGGACCGCTTCATCATCAGCTATGAGTCCTCCAAGAGTGAGTGTGGCAACTTTACGGGAAACCTCTAGCTCACCCGGTAGAGAGTGAGTCCCATGTGGGCCTTGGCAACGGCTCGGGTTTGAATCTCCGGCCCTTTGCTGTGTGCCCCCCCCACCCCCCCACCCCCCCACCACCTTTCATCTCTATCTGCACTAATAAAATAGAAAATGACCAAAAATATTGTTAAAAAGCAAAAATACCTTTCGCCCATGACTAAGCTATGTGCTATGAATTATCCTTCCTGCCACAGCTCCTAATGTAACAGTGACAGTGATGCTGTCTGGAAACTCAGTAGAGCACCAGCTGAGAGGCCTGCAGAGGGGCACCCTGTACACAGTCAAAGTCCTGAGCCAGAAGGACAGTCTGCAGAGCATGGCCATCTCAACTACATTTGCTACTGCCAATGGTGAGAACCTAGGGGGGAAATTAAGTGAGATGAGCCTTGTTTACTTGCAAAATTTACCGAGCTTGTGTGTTAAACGTGTGTGAACTAAATATATCTTTGTGTTTCTCAGTGGTTAAAGCCAGTGAGGTAGGTCCTCGCTCTGCAGTCATAGCATGGAGAACTACCACTGTTGTTTATAACAGCTACAGACTGATCTATCATGTGGCAGGAGAAAAGACAAAGGTGATTAATATTCCTCATCAAGTGCACATACAGTACAAATAGAGCTCCGACAATTGCATAACTTTATGTGCGTCTGTGTAAACACTAGGAGGTGATCCTGGACCAATCTATCACAGAGTATAAGCTGACAGGGCTGTTGCCAATGTCACGTTATTTTGTTCTGGTTCAAGGCGAGAAAGACGGGCAGTACACATCTGTTGTCACCACAGAATTCCTCACAGGTGATGTATTTTATATAATGCAGTCACTGCTCATTTATCTGCCTTACAGATACTTTGTAACAACAAAATTATTATTATTATTTTTTATCTCTAAGGCCAACTGCGTTTCCCTTTCCCTACCGAGTGCTCTCAGGAGCTGCTGAACGGAGCTCTGCAGTCAGGAGAGGTGGATATCTACCCGCAGGGAAAAGAGGGAGGAGCAGTCAGAGTCTACTGTGACATGGAGACTGATGGAGGTGGCTGGACGGTGAGACAATCTGCTGTTATCTGAAAACTTTGCTCTGGAAAAAAAAATGAATTATTGGGTGAAGTTAATGGACAACAATCTGATGTGTGTTTTTAGGTGTTCCAGAGGAGGATGAACGGAAAGACAGATTTCTACAGAACCTGGAGTGAATACAGCGTTGGCTTTGGAAACCTCAGCGAAGATTTCTGGCTCGGTACACTTGAAGCAAGTTCTTATTATCATCACATATGCATGCAAATACAAATATTTAGCTGAACTGTTCACTCTTCATCTCCATCATCTATTAGGAAATGAGCTTCTTCATAACCTGACTAGTGCCGGCCCTGTGAGTCTGAGAGTAGATATGCGATCTGGAAACAACACCGCTTACGCTCACTACGCCAACTTCTCCATTGATTCAGTGGAGAAGTACTATACTCTCACAGTGTCTGGCTTCACAGGAACTGCAGGTGAAAACTATACTGAACATGTGCAGTGTATACTGTATTTTATTCCAAATGCCTGCCAATTCCTACCTCAATCTCACTATTTCTCTGTCAGGCGACTCTATGAGATACCATAATGGACGCCCATTCTCAACCTGGGACAAGGACTCTGATCCTCTAGGGATCCATTGTGCCAAGGCCTACATGGGAGGCTGGTGGTACAAGAACTGCTACAAGACCAACCTCAATGGTCTTTATGGCATCAACAGTAATAATCAGGTACAATTCCGCTCTTTACCTGGACAAATGAGCTTTAAACACTTTATCTTCAATGATACAGCACACTAACCAAATGTCATCACTTTTATATTTCTGTTCTGATAGGGAATAGTCTGGATCGACTGGAAAGGTAAAGACTCTTCCATTCCCTTTGCTGAGATGAAGTTCAGACCGTCCAGGTTCTCTCCTGCAACTCATGGCTAACGATACATTAGTCGTCATACATCTGGCAGAGATTTTAAGTTCCAGAAAACAGGGAATATCACAGTTGCTGCATGTCACTTTTCCAACTGAAATTGCATGTACAGTGGTTTTGATAGCTCTTAACAGCTATCAGCACTTTTAATTCAATTTGCAACTTATTTTTCATGATCTGTTTTTTCTGGAAATATACCAAAAAACGGGAGAAATGTTTTATTGCAACTTTTTGTATCCTGTCCTACTGTTCTGCCTGACCTGTCCATTTCAACAGTTTTGTTTTGACTCTAATACCTTTTTGTGCACCATAATGGTATGCCAGCACACTACTACTGTAATTGAATATGCACTGTCTCACTCTATTGGAATAAATGTGGCTAATGTAAGTCTGAAGTGCATTTTTTGGGGGGGTTGTAACAGTGAATTAAAACACCCAAAGCCTTTGATGGAACACAGTTTCTTAATTCCCTGCGCTACAAGATAAACAAATGCCGGCATGACTGACTGACATGTCAGCTGTAAAGTGTTATCGTACCCTCGGCAAGTCCTGGACATGTTTATCATTTTGTCTCTTGGTACACAAGTTGCATTCATCTCATTATCAGATATGTTGACCTACAAAATGTTTAGATGTCCTTGATTTTAGCGAAAACACCAACATTGTATCAAGCGGATGGGCTAAGAGACGGATTAGGAGACTATAAATGGGACAAGCAGTGTGCTGACCACCTTTCAGAAGGTGGACACCAGCAAGAAGACACAAAATGGCAACAGGAATATCAGTGATCACTGTGGCAGCTGTGTTCCTAGTTGTGCTACTGCTGATGGTACTGATTTGCATTTCTGGTCAGAGAAACAAATCTGTGCAGAAGGACCGCAAGGGAAGTAAGTCTACAGGTAAAACATGCTGGTTGTAATGAAAATAGTTATTATTAAATGGGACATTACGTGACATAATGGATGTCTATG
This sequence comes from Etheostoma spectabile, assembly GCF_008692095.1. Taxonomy (NCBI): domain Eukaryota; kingdom Metazoa; phylum Chordata; class Actinopteri; order Perciformes; family Percidae; genus Etheostoma; species Etheostoma spectabile. The sequence goes on along the minus strand of NC_045738.1, from coordinate 6,877,350 downwards.
AATAGTGTTCATTCTCTCCATTTTACTTCTGTCTTTCTTAACTACTTCATCCAGTGGCTGAATCTGGACTGCTGCAGTATCTCTATCAGTTCCTTCCCTGCTCCTCCTCTCCTTCCCTCCCAGGTCCTCCCAGCTTCTTCCTCATAGGCAATATGATGGAGCTGACACACGATCATCTGCCTATTCATCTGACCAATCTGGCACAGCGGTACGGAAACATCTACCGCCTGAAATGTGGAAAAACAAGTAATCATCCCATTTCAGATTTATGGATTTTGTATCATATCCCATGCTGACAAGCAGCTTTTCAAAAAACATTTTTTTGTAGACAATATAAAACTCTGTTGTTGTGTTTTCAGCTATGGTGGTACTTAATAGTAGTGAATTCATCAGAGAAGCACTGGTGAAAAAATGGTCAGACTTTGCTGGAAGACCAGTTTCATACACAGGTAAACAACACAAACTTCTTTTTGCAACAGTATGCATAATTATTGTATGTCTTGATGGCCTCTCCTGACTTGCATCAGGTGATTTTGTGTCTGGGGGAGGGCACACTATCTCTCTGGGGGACTATAATGAGGAGTGGAAGGCACATCGTCGTCTCGTCCACAGTGCTTTGCAGCGTTGCTGCCAGAAATCATTGCATGATGTGATTGAGAGACAGGCACTGCATCTGAGAGAGGTACAGCACATAAGAGGAACAAACTGTACATCGGTGGTTTATATAGTGCCTTATCTTAAAAACATAATGGCCTATAATGTGATAACAGAGATCCAGACAGCAAACTAAATGTTTGGCAAGTCCAAGAGTGGTCACACAAAAAGATAAAGCATGGTTTGTTCACCGTTTTAGGTTTTGATGGACTATCAAGGCAGCTCTGTAGATCTTTCGGGGGATTTTACAGTGGCCGCCAGTAATGTCATTACCACTTTGGCTTTTGGAAAAGAAGTGAGTATCCTTCCTCCTACAGCTCAGTTTGTACCTCCGAGTGCCAGAGAGGGATTGCAAAATTTGCTTTTCATCAATAAACAACTGTGGTACACCAGAAGCCTGTACTACGAATCAAGATGTGTTATTAATGTTCGAGGTAACTTCAGGTTCAACCCAGGGTTTTCTTTATCACGACAGGGGATCTTTTGTTACCGGGTTAAATTGCTGTGGTAATTTATGATGAACACCTAACCTGGTCGGGAGCGTCTTAAATTAGAGATTAAAGATCAAGCGGTGTAAAAGCACCACCTACTGACCAATCAATACTCGATTGATGACAAGTTCACCGTTCTTAGAAGATCAGCTGGACCTCGGTACGCGGGGAGAGAGAGAGAGAGAGAGAGAGGTGCGCTCATTAAAGTTAAAACATTTTTTGACAACCCCGTTAACATTCCCCGATGGGTAGCCTCTTTATGAAAGATAGGCTATATTAATAAGAGGGACTATAGGCTATTTATGTTTTACGATGATAAAAGTATTAATTATTTAAATGGAGTCTGGTAGGTTTGGCGACGCATCACCATGGTGATTTCACCCTTAAATTAATAAATATAAAAACATATTCAAATGTTGGCTGAGTGATTATTGAGCCGTGTGTTGATGCGCACGTTTGAATTATGTTTTTATATTTTTTTATTTGCTCTCAGATTGCTTCCCACTGCCAGGGCTGCAACTGAAATAATGGAAAGCACAAGTGTAATTATGGTCAGATCTTGCTTGACTAATGGGGAAGTGATATTGATTTACGCAGTGTCAGTGTCGGCTTTTTGCCAACTTTCCTTCCTGTTTTAGGAAGCAGCGACTGTATTGCGTTTTGCATGTAAAACCGTGTATGTGGCGCTGGATTGGGAAACGCTGGGTTGATTAAACTAGTGACACAGGTTATGCTGGACCGCGGTTTTTAGGGTTAGTGAAGCCGGGTAACTGGGAGAAATCCAGGGCATGTTGATCTGGATTCGTAGTACAAGCCTCTGTGCTTGGTTGCTAGTTTATGCTGGAAACTGGGCAAGGTCACTGTTTATCTTTTTTGAAGCTTCCATTACATAAGTGCATTCATAATGTACTAATCTGTTACTGGATAGTACATTTCATTGAGTACATATGTTAAAATATAAATCTGTCTTTTCAAGTATGATAAGAGTTCTTTGGAGCTGCAGCAGTTGCACCGCTGTCTGAATGAGATTGTTGGTCTGTGGGGCTCCTCCTGGATTTCTCTTCTGGACACCTTCCCACTGCTCAGAGTCAGTAAATACTCACTATCTTTACTATAGATCACAGGAAAGACTAACAAACATCTTATGAAAGAGATTTTAAACATTATGTCTTTTCCTCTCTCAAAGAAATTACCCAATCCTATATTTGCCCGTCTCCAGAAAGAGGTGGTCAAGAGAGATGAAATAATAAGAAAACATCTCAACAATTACAAGGTTAGTGAAAAAAAAATGCCAAAGAATAAAAGGTTGAAAAGCACAGATATGTACAAAGAGAGGTCGAATTATGCTGAAATGCTCAGATCACAGGTAAAAAGAAACTAGGCTTGGTGTGAAATGTAAAAATCTCACAAGTCACGATCATAAATTGTAATTGTTTTTTACCAAAGCCTAAAAACAATTTAGTCTTCTTATGTATACTGAACAAAATTGCAACACTTTTGTTTTTGCTTCCATTTTTCATGAGCTAAACTCAAAGATCTAAGACTGTTTCTATGCACACAAAAGGCTTATTTCTCTCAAATATTGTTCACAAATCTGTCTATATCTGTGTTAGTGAGCACTTCTCCTTTGCCGAGATAATCCATCCACCTCACAGGTGTGGCATATCAAGATGTAATTGTTTGTAATTTTTCATAATTTCTGAACATAAGAAAAAAATCTTAACACAAAAAAAATTAGACAGCATGATTATTGCACAGATGGCCACAATAAAAGGCTACCCAAAAATGTGCAGTTTTACTGTATGGGGAGGGGTGTCCAAAAACCAGTCAGCATCTGGTGTTAGGGTTCATCCATGAAGAGAACACCTTTTCAAAGTGCCAGATGCTATCGAATGTGAGCATTTGCCCACTCAAGTCAGTTACGACAACAAACTGCAGTCAGGTTGAGAGAGAGAGAGAGAGA
>NC_045738.1:6871911-6874232 GCF_008692095.1 Etheostoma spectabile | reverse complement strand
GAGAGAGAGAGAGAGAGAGAAGAATGAACCCTAACCATAACACCAGATACTGACTGGCTTTCCATTTTCTTTCTGTATGCACACAGATTTGGGGATAAATCCCAGATCTTTTATTTCCTACTATTCTGATTTTAATCAGCTGTTGCTTTGTTGTCTGTGCAGTCACAATACACAAAACATGAGGATGCCATCACAGGATCTCTCCTCCAGGGCCTTGACAAACATCAAAACACAGACCATGGAGTGGTAAGTACTGTACATAGGAACAGTAGATGCCAAGGGAGATCAATTAAAAAGGTGTCAGTCTAATTTTATTCAAGACTAAAACTGGTTTTGTAAATTTAGTATACTGTAAATAGTACTGGTGTACTAAATGAGATGTCTTCAGCTCCTGACAGATATTCATGTTCACATGGCCATTGTGGACCTTCTCATCGGGGGAACTGAGACCACTGCAGCCTGGCTGAACTGGACTGTGGCCTTCCTCTTGCACAGACCAGAGGCAGGGCACATCATTTTCATAAAACACTATACACTATACACCCTGACGTTTATCTCAGTATCTCAATTCTCCCATCCTTTAATCTTCAGGTGCAGACCAAAGTGTATGAGGAGCTGTCTACAGTACTAGAGGGACGATACCCCAAGTACAGTGACAGACATAGACTTCCTGTCCTGTGCTCTCTGATCAATGAGGTGCTCAGACTCAGGCCAGTTGCCCCGTTGGCGGTGCCACACAGGGCCATCAGAGACAGCAGGTCAGCTGAGTGACAACATGCAGCAATAATAAAAGAATGCAAAGGAGCAGATTAGTAGTGACCATTGAGATATTTTACTACGTAATAATGTTTAATCCATGGTGGTTGTGCATGAGAAAATGCTTGATTCCTGCAACATAATAACTAGAAAGCACCAAATGTGTCTACATTTCTTAATTTCATGTAGAAGCTGTGCATAATTGTTTATCTACACCCAGATCTGTAACAAAATACTATATAGTGGTTATAAAAGTTAGGGCTATGCAATTAATCACATTTTCAAGTATGATTTTTGCTCCTAATGATTACAAAAACAGAGATTCAGGATGATTATTTTGCATATTACATTTGGCAAGTAAACTCTTATTTTATCTTGTGTTCTGAATGAGAAAAAAAAAGTTAAAAACGGGAAAAGTATTAAGAGATATTTCACAGTTCAAGGGGTTTTCACTGTTTATTAGTTTGTTTGTTTAAATTAAACAAATGCAACATCTTTCCAAAAGTCAATGATTAATTGTGTTAAATAACCGTGATTTTGATATTGACTAAAATAATCGTGAGAATGATTTTTTTCCATAAATCGAGCAACCATAATATAAGTTCAATTGCTATAATAAAACAGTATTTGGTTCCGCTGGGATCTAGTCAGCAACTAAGACCACTAGTATGGATGCACACAAATGGTGTGTTGTTCTGCTTCAAACATTTTAAAGAACATATTATCTGCTGACGCTTTGCATTTTGACAAATGTATAACCCCTCGCATGTTTAGTATTGCAGGTTACTCCATCCCTAAGAACACTGTCATCATTCCTAATCTTTTTGGAGCTCACCATGATCCTGCAGTTTGGACTGACGCGTACAGCTTCAAACCAGGTATTGCTCTACTACATTCCTTTCACTTGGCTCAGCAGATCTCAAATAAAGTAGCTACTCCATCTCTCTTTCAGAGCGCTTTCTGGAAGGAGGAGGGGGCTCCACGCGTGCCCTGGTCCCTTTTGGAGGCGGGGCTCGGCTCTGCCTGGGGGAGTCTGTCGCCAAAATGGAGCTCTTTCTGTTCACTGCCTACTTGCTGAGAGATTTCCAGTTCATCTCTCCTCCTGAGAGCGAGGCCTCTCTGCCCGACCTGAGAGGAGTTGCTAGTGTTGTACTCAAGGTCAAGTCCTACACAGTTATAGCATGTCCAAGACTCTAGTCAAATCCCTCAACTACGGAGGGTGTACTGCGTACACGTTGCTTAAACAATGTGCATTTGTTTGCATACAGTGATTTTATTTTTATTTTTTTATTTTTAAACTTTGACATGTAAAGATATATTTACAGAACCTTCATGTGTATGTTTCTCGTCAATACTTCTATTTGGCTATAGAATTGTATCTCCTGATTAAAATAGCCTGTTGAGTCTGAATTTTGTACAATTATTTATTCAATCATCTCTAAATAAGATGTCTAAACTCAGGCCAGACCTAAATGAGTTGGGTCATCTTTCTTGTATAAAAAGATAAAGCAAACTGCATTTAAGATTCATGAAAATAATGAACCTCAACATGCTCAGTGCATGGG
>NC_045738.1:6869127-6871901 GCF_008692095.1 Etheostoma spectabile | reverse complement strand
GGGGATCAATCAGGTGATCAGATGGAAACAGAACGTGTGTAGCCATCAGAAGGAAAGTTTAAACAAATAATCAGGTGAAGTTTATGTCAATCCAAACTTGGGATTTGTACAAATTACTGTAGGCCTACACTAAAACTGTTCAAATAGTTATTTTACAAGAATAATATCTGTAGTAAAGTCTGACAGCACCCCCCAGTGGACATACACCAAACATGCTGGAAAAGGTTCAGCAGACCAAGTTATCACTCCTCATCTCTGGTTAGAGGCACTTGTTGTAAAAAGTGTTTGCATGTCCACCATTAACCATCTTATTATTGATAACAGTGATAACAGATGTTACTAGAGGCTATTATTTTTTGCACATGTGACATAATTAATAATACATGAAAAACAAAATGGATTGTACACACGAAGCATTCAATTGTATAATGCCCACAGTTTTGTATAAAGTTGACGTGTTAATGTGAGAAGATGAAAATAGGCCTCACATGGACTGGTGTTGAGTCACTAAATGTATTTTCCTGAACATGAACTTCTGCTTTTAGAGGACTTAGCAATAAGCAAGACAATCTGCGAGAAGACATCTGAGAGAAGGATGGTTTTCTTTTCATTGTTAAAACTCTGTCTTCTTTCTCTCACTCAAGCAGCAGCTGGACTTCAGTCATTTGGTAATTATTTTCTTGATAATTTTTCTTGTTAATCTGTTGTATATTTGTTTTGGAATATGACTGTAAACTCTAAACCCTCTGGCCTTAGTCACAAAATGTTGAGGTACTAAGTAGGCTACAAGATTCAAGTTTCCGCCATTAAAATAAATTAAACACTGCCTACAGTAGGCTAATTAAAAGTAAAAATTAAAACGAAATCAAGATACAATCAAACTAAATTGTAAAAAATAACGCATGAATAAACAGGGGTGGAAAGTAGGATAGACCAGGTACAGTTAGTAGCATACACTTTTTGCTTTTTCCATTACCACACCAAAACTAGGGACTGAAAAGACATGATTTGTCAAATGCACTGCTTTTACTTGCTTACTAAAATATTTAAAAAAAATCAATAACATCCATAGTTCATATTTGCCACAATTAGCTCATAAACACAAGAAGCTTTTTGTTCCAACTGTACCGGTACAGTTGAAACAGTAGTTCATCTGTTTATATATAAAATTATGATAGACTATTTAAAATAATAATATAACAATAATAATTGTACCAGCTACAATACAACTCATGAACATCAAATGCAAACAATATCCTATAATTTAAACATAGTAAAAATAAATCTAATAAATAAAACACCATAGCGATTGAAATTCTACTGGGGGTGATAGTCTCAACTGTATACCCCGCTGACCATCTCGAACCTTTTTCTAGATTGTACAAAAACCTTGCATGACACATGTCACATGTCATGCAATATGTCCGTTTTTAGAGCACATGTTTACGACAATGTAAGTTAACGTTAACAGTCATGTAACAATGATAAGCTATTCAATATGTTTGGGACATGGTGAAGTGGAAAAACTGACCTTAGAAAAACAACTTTCGCCGATATCTTCGGACTGGAGAAGCGCATGTATTTTAAATTTCCCACAATCAAAGAGGATGCTACAACGCATGTCTGAAGCAAAAAACACAGCTCAAGCTTGTTGCGCACACAAGTTGTGTTTCAACTGTAGGCCTACCCCTGTGCCAACTGTACTTGGTCTAACATTATACTCAAGCAAAAGTGCTGTTACTAAGGGTTAGGTAAGTTTTACTTAAGTAGGCTACAAGTAAAATGGCAAACGTAGCCTATACCTAGAGAAAAGTAAAGAGTAGGCCCGTTAAAATGGACTCCAAGTAAACGTCACTTCACTGCGTTACAGTAAACGTAAGGGAAGGGGGGGGCGTTTGTTTTTGTCCTCATCTGTCTGAACCATAGACCGTATATTATTATTAACGGTCTAAGGTCTGAACCCTAGACTGTATATTGTCTGAACACGAGTCTTGTACTCCACGACCACCTTCACAATCTGCTCCATGTCCAACACTGAAGGCGTTTTAGCATTTTAGCATGCTAGCCACACCCAGCACGCTGTTCACGCAATGTCGTAGTGTGTTTGATTAGTGTCACTCGCCGGGTGCTAATAACGCAGTTTTTTTTAAATCCTCTAAGTCAGTTTTGTAGTAAAATACATTGCACATTTTGCAGAATTTTACAGAAGCGATTTGAAATGTAACTAAATACAAAGTACTACACAAAAAAGTAGCCTAACATTTTTTTCTGGTAAGATTAAATTCAATGGGTTACTTCCACTCCTGGTTATGAACATGCTCAGTTTAAGATGGACCAAGTGACCAATTTCCCTATTCCCAATTTTCTACCTTTAGCTTTTAGATCTGAGTGAATATTGCTCTTGCAAAATTAAATGAGTTTTGTTTTACAGAACAACCTTATGACTTGAAAAAATTACAAGTTCTTTTTGTCTTCTACAACAGATAATTTGGTGACGTTTGCCATACTAGGAGATACTATTACTTTGCCATGTGGCAAACCCTTTATTAAATCCTGCACTTCTGTTAACTGGAACATAGCTGACGAGGTTGGATTAGAGGTGGTGAAGGCTGGAACTGTGACAGCTCCGAACCCCCTCAGGTTTGGCCTGCTTAAGGACTGCTCTCTGGAGATTAATCACCTGGTACTCGATGATGCACATCTTTACTCTTGTCACAGTCAAGTGTTCAATTCAAGTGTTTCCCTTCAGATTCTTGAAGGTAAAGGATTCAAAC
>NC_045738.1:6853265-6869114 GCF_008692095.1 Etheostoma spectabile | reverse complement strand
ATGATTTAAAGTCAGTATCACAACCTTTACATAATTTTTGTTTTCATTCACCAGTTACTGAGAGCTCAACTCCTGCAAATGGTATAATAGAGCTTCACTGTTACCTCAATACATATAGAGGACTGGTCTCCAATTGTAACAACAAAGGGATACATATCAAGTGGAGCACTGAAGATAATACACCATTAAATGGGAACAGATTTCACTATAAAAATGCCTCTGATTGCTTCTCTAAACTGTTCATCACTAAAAGACTGACAGACCATCACAGAAAATGGAAATGTCAGCTGACTCAGAATGACACGGTTAAAGCAACCATCACTTATACAACAACAATAAAAGGTACTAAACTTAATTTCAGTGTACTCCAAATAAAAATTGTGGTTGAAGATGTACAAAGCGTAACCAGTGCTCCCTTTCCCGCAGATGGTATAGAGGAAGTGTTTGCTGCAGTCGGTGAGTCAGTGGCACTCTCTTGTAGCAACACTTCCTCTCTCGGTGTCGGTGACAGTGTGAAGTGGACTGTGGGTGAAAGGCCACTGACAGATGATATGTCATCTTATAATGGCCAAACAGAGGAATTACATGTGAATAAGGACTCATCACTGGTCATTAGCAAAGTGAGTTCTCTGCATGCCAGAGACTACCAGTGTTCAGATTCCACTGATCAGCAAAAAGTGTTTAACAAAATCAGGCTGCATATCCTCGATGGTGAGTTTTAAAACTTGTTAAGTCCCAGGACGAAGCATAAGCTGGTCTATGGTTACATTGCGTAACTGCTATTAAAACATTTCCTATTATGTTTGTCTTTACAGTTACATCAGAGCATGGGCCAGGAGGTGATAATCTCACTTTGACTTGTGTACTTATCTGCACTAAAGAATGTGGAAAAGACTTCAACTTAACATGGTCTGGAGGCAGCCACAATACCAGGCAGAGCTATGATAAGAACACTCTCATAAACAGGCTCTCTTTCCCACTTTTATCAATGGCATCTGCTGAATTAACTTGCTCTGTGCATAGAGAGGGTGATGTGATGGCATCAAAGAAGTGGCGCACTATTAACCGTAAGTATACACTATGCTATCGTGGCATTTTCTCATAAATAGAAGCCCCACGTTTCTGAGTAAGCAGAGAGAAAATTTTAATTATTTAATGTGTACAGCTCTGCAAACACCTGCGTGGGCAGCACTTCCTCTAGCCCTCCTGATATGCGTAACTGCTGGAGGACTCTACGTGTACATGAAGAGGAAGCACAACAAAGATGCAGGTACTGAATCTGGTTAAGGGTTAAGTCATACAACCCACGGTAAAATAAATTGTATTAATGTTTTGAAAGCCTTGATCAGAATTAAATAGCAACTGATGATGTTTTTCCACTGGATTGTTTGCAGGAAATGAACAGCCAAGTGTTGGAATGGTGAGAGACAAAACATAGTTATACTAAAATGTTTATGGCTTTTGTCAAGCAGATGCAGTCAAATGTAATAACTCCAGTATTTATCTTCACAGACTCATGTTTACGATGTCATTCAAAATGTAAATAATGAGGAACTACACCAACCTGCTACCACCACCAGTTTCTATGATTTATTACAGGCTGTAAACTATAAATAAATAAAAGTGTCTAGTATTTAAAGTGTCCTTGATTTCAACCATTAATAAACTATAAACGTTTTTGAGAACTGTTGACTTGTGTTTATGACTCTTTTGTCATGCTCATTCATCATATGACAAATATTTATTAAAATTGTATAAAAGATTTTATTAAAAAGATTACATGGCAAACTTGTCTCCATGTCATTTAAAATAATAGAGATGATTGTATATATATATATATATATATATATATATATATACATACATACATACAGAACAGTTTATATATATATACACACACACAGTATATACACAAACACATACAGGTTAACAGTTTAAAACACTTTCTTAAATGGATAAGAGGATGAAGAGAGATTATTGTGAGGGTGGGTTAGCATACTGATAGTAGTGGGGTGGGTGCAACATTTTTGAAAACGTTTAGTATGTGTTTAAAATGATGTTTTTTGTCAATATTCTTTTTGTTGCTATACAAAATATTTAATACACACACACACACAGGAACTATTTACAGTGGAATGACGGGTGGGAAAAAGAACAATCTTTGGATTCATCCTGCTCCTTTTCGGACAGATTGAACATATTGTTTGCAGCACTTCAAAGATATTTTTTTGCCTTTTGGTGTGTTGCTACACATTCATTGTGTTTTTATATTTTATTTTTAATAAAAACACAGGGAAATGTGTTTGCACTACTGTACACATTTTCCATGTTCTTACTTACTCTTCTTTGCAAGACAAATACTTTAGAGGCGAGTAAATGTTACATGGATTACATGATGCACAAATGTAAGCTGGCAATGCATATTAGACAGTAAAGACTTTAATGGAACATCTTCTTTGTCTTGAGCAGACTGAAAATGACTAATACCGGACTGCAATGAAAGAGAGAAATTTGTTATTTGTCTATTTTTATATGACAAGAATTAAAGTATGATGTTATAATAGTAGTACTACTTACAAGTACACAGGTCTTCATCAGCGATGTGTTGGTATAAGCTGTTGATGTCTTGGTTTGTACGGTCTGTTAGAGTTAAAAAGTTGTCAGTGAAGTAGTAATCAAAGCAGGAGAGGTCACAATGGCTGGACTCAAGAAGGTAGTGAGAGAATAACATGATGCTCACCCTCTGAAGGTGTGAGACTCACAATCTGATAACCATCTACAGTAGTACCTGATCAACAGCAAGAGAACACAACGCTGTGATAACAAATCACCACAAAGCATTGCTCGTCAAGATTAACGAAATGACAGATCAAACCTGCTGGGTGCCTCTGGGTTTGCTGTGTTATTCTCTGGGGGTTGCATCTGCGGTAAATGAACAGTCCTATCAGTGCAGCCATTATGACAGTCCCAATGACAATTGAAGCGACAACAACAGCGATAACTACTCCATTACGCCCCTCCTCACTGGTTTCCCAAATCATCTCCACACTGGTTGTCAGTGCTGGGGAAGACACAGGAAGCACACCTTAGCAACTACAACACCACATTTAAGAGGAAGATCACGGATGCAATTGAATTAAGGTGTAAAATTTTTGTTGCTATACCTGTATCCGTTGTGGGGACAACATTTTCCTCTTCATTCGGGAAATAGAAAAGGTACATAAGAGTTATGCACATTGTCATTTGATGTCAGTGTTGATTACAAATAGTTTAAAATCTTACCTTGGACCCCAAGATAAATTTCAAAGCAGGGCAGAGTTTCTCCAATCAGATAGTTACATCTGTACCAATTATTGTCTTTGTAATCCACAGACTGGATCGCTAATGATGTCCCGTCAATTACAAGCCTTTTAGAGATGATAGATACAGGGTTGCCTCCTTTCACTATTGCCCAGGAGATATTTTGGGGTCCTTGTCCTGATGTTGTGTCCACTGGGCAGGTCAGGTTAACAGGCGTGTTGGGTGCTGCCTTTACTGCTTGAAGGATTTTACAGTCTGAAAGAAGGGAAATTTGTGTAATACATGAGAATTTTATTTGCAAAGAAACAAGAATAAGGGGAATATAATGGGAAATCTTACCTTTTACTTTTAAAGATATTGTTTTGACAGAAACACAGTCCCAGCCTTTCCAGATTTCACATATGTACAGTCCCTCATCAGATTTTTGTGATTTTGTCAGATAAAGAGACATTTGTCCATTCCCATCAGTTTGCCATTTTACACGCTTAGCATCCCGCAAATTGTGTATTTTAGGCCTGGCAAGAATAACCTTCACCTGACTGGTATTTGTGTCTGACTTCATCAATTTGACTCTGTAGCAGCTCTTTGGATCCATGACAGATGCATTAAAACAAGGGAGAACTACATCTTCTTCTGGAGAAGCATTCACAGTCTCAATCCCTGGTGAGATAGAATCCGATAAGAATAAGACCCAAAGTACATAACATATTGTATCGTTTTTTTAACATGCACTAAAACATTTAATGTCAGCACTGTTAAACACATAGTTCAAGATTCCACAATACATTGCGGTTAAAAATATATTATTACAACATACAGTAGATTATTACAACAAGGTGTATGGGCCATTTTTTGAAGTTCAATCATAGTCACAGTTGGTATATACCAAATGTGCTTTATGTATACTGACTATAAAAAAAGAAAATACATTTTGAATCTGTCAAAGAAACGATTAAATGTGCGACTCACCTCTGCACTCTGATATGACTATTAGCAGAACTATTAGCAGGAGACCCTGTGGATAAAAAATTGCCATTTTCTGAGTATGTAGCTGAGTGGAGTGATAACATATCATTGTCGTATGACCTTTTTGTCTCTACCTATTCTCAGTTCTCTAAGACACAGAAGTCTCAACATGAAACTACCGCCACAGTCAAACATTGGTTTTGGTTCTGTTTACCCAATAAAGTATACATTATTATTATTATCAATTGTGTGGCCAACAGAGCCACCGTGTGGCAGGAACAGGACATGATGACATTAACAAATGGAACATGAGAGCACATGTTGCTGTAAAGTGATATGAGCTTACATTTAAATGTGAGGGGGGGGGGGACAAAAGAGCGGCACACCTCCCTTACTACAAACATCGAGGTGCCCTTGAGCAAGGCATTTAACCCCCAAATTCTCCAGTGGAGCTGTTCAGTAGCTGGCACTGGCTACCCTGACTTTGGCTGCACCGGGCGGCCTCCAGTTGTGGCTGTAAGTGTGTGACTGTGAATGGGCCATTAATGAAAAAGAGAACATAAGTTAAGTGAAAGTTTCCTGACTAAAAAATAAATGTTTTCTTATTTAAACATGCTTCATGAGCAGATTATTTCTGCAGAGTTCTGTTTCCGTACACAGTTCTCCTTCCTGCGTCACTCTACCTACATCGCAATGTCAATGTATTTTTTTGTTGTTGGTGGCGATGGCCAGGCTGGGCCATATGTGATTTAAGGGGTACTACACACAGTATATCAAGCACAAGTGTTACATACCACCAAATCTCCATGGGTTTGGTTTCACAAAAGACTAATGATACACTATTAAACACAAGAATACTTATTCAGTGTTAACCTACAGTACATTATATCTGAAGCAGACATGAATAATATATAGAGATAGATAGAGCTAGAGATACTTTACTTATCCAGCAGTAAGTTAGGGGATATCCCCTCTTTGGGAATAAAGGTGGGGTTTTAAATGTATGAATAATTGGCAACAATTAGGGGGGGCAGAGGAGGGTCGAGGCTTAATATTATGGGGGCACTGACCACCCTTGCCCCCACAACCCCACCCCTAGAACCGCTGTTGACACTTGGTTAGAGCTCATGCAATGGAGAACAGATCCTGCATGCAAACTTCTCTTATTGAGCAGTACAGCTTTTTTCTACTCGTCAAATTCAGACTTTTTCGCATCACAAGACTTCCTGTTAAATTCTGACCTTTTGCTAGAGCCTTAAATACTACAGAGGAACCTCCCCACTGCTAACTGAAACTTTTTAACTGCACTTCCTCTAGTGGCTCGATTAGAGAAATGGCATCGTAGCTTTTCACACTTTTAGTGTTCACGGGCTCTCAGCACTGTACACAGAAATGGACAACAATGCTCAGGGTTAGATCACCTTATTTCTGCTAAGTCTGTTTTTCATTTTACAATCTTCATATTGTCTTGTTTGGATTGACAATACCTTAATGTTGTATAATATTTCACAGGAGGTAAAGCTTATGGTCTCCTCAAGTCTCAACAGGAAGAACAACTGAACTCTGTCAATGAGGTGAGTCGACATGTTTAGACAAAGTCATTAAGTTACAATAGAGATATCTGGCTTTTGGAATCATGTTTTTACAACAGGGGCTGGACACATAAACATAACACCTGTGCAATATCAATGAGAATATGAGTCTGATTGATATGATTTCATTATCACTGCCCTAGGCTTTTCTCTCAGATCCCCAGTATGCAGAAGAGGAAGACCTTAGCACAAAGCTTGAAATGTTTAAAAGTGAGTCTTCAACATCTATCAATCAATCATCAATAAATTGTTTAATTATTTAATGCAAAGCATGGAATGGGATTATATGTGCTTGTGTTACAGAGAAGTACATGGAGTTTGATCTTAACGACCAAGGAGAAATAGGTAAAATTGTGCTGGTCTTACCGCTCCCAAATATTTTTAGCCACAGTTTGCAACTATCACGTTTCAGATTAAGATTCTCTTAACAAACTATAGATACATGTATTTTTACTACTGATTTATTATCACCTTTATAGATTTAATGGGGTTAAAACGAATGCTGGAAAAACTTGGATTGGCCAAGACTCACTTAGAGCTGAAAAAGATGATGTCAGAGGTTGTTGGAGGGACATCAAAAGACACCATCAGCTACAACGAATTCCTGAACATGATGCTGGGAAAACGAAATGCAATCCTAAAACTGTGAGTAAATACATTCAAAGAATGGGCAGAGACCCAAAGTTGGGTCACAGGAGTATTGGGATTGAAAGAAGATTAAGTCCCTAAATTATTCAAATATAAATTGGTGTAAAGCTACCATTGATGTTGAATTTTCTTCATTTAAGGATCTTGATGTTTGAAGGCATGGGAAAGGAGCAGGAGGACAAAGATGTTGCACCACCTCCTCGCAAAACCTTTTCAGACCTGCCCTGAAGAAGCTCTCCATCCCAGCAGGAAATAATTGAAACATAACAATAACGCTTTAAAATGAATGTCAAAAGAGAAGAAAAAAACATCAAACTCATGGTTTTGATAAAATAAAAGAATCTACATAAAATTTTATTGCATTCTGCTTTGTCTGATTGTGACCACATTACAGAATGTCCCTCATGTTACAACTATTTCATCTCTATGATACTGCTTTAGCTGCGTCAACCTATGGTGCATGACTATGACCTAATGATGTGGACTTCACATGGGAGTGACCATTATCATCTCAGACATAAATACCATAATAATATTGCTATTACAAATATAGGAATACCACTGTGGTTTATAAGGTGTGTAGACCAGAGGTGCCCAAATTATGTTATATTATGGGCCAAAATGTATCTGGATGGAAGGCCACGGGCCAAAAATAAATGTTACCCAAATGTGCTTCCATCAGTCAACATGTAGCCTAACCGCTTGTGCTTTCTCTGCGGGATCCTGTCCACAGACAGTTAAATCTATGTCATGATGAGGAACTTTATTGTGAAAACTCTGGTTGACCGGAAAACGGATGTGTCATCCAGGGAGCGAGGATAAACTAGCTAAGCTTGCAAATTTATGTGGTAACTTTATATAAAGAAGGGTGAGTAAAAGTGACTTTCGTTAAGGAGACAATTCTTCTAAATACACATTGCTGTTACAATGCTTAATTTCCACACTATTTATCTGTACGTGTGAACGTTAATGATCGCTAGCAAGCAAGCTAACATTAGCAGAAGGTTAGAGACGCAGACTAGCTAGGTAGGTAAATTGAAGATTTGCTATAACATCGCATGTGTGTTCAAAGTCCCCGAGATAACAGATTCAATTTGTTGCACCATTGGTGTAATACAATGTTTAATGTGTCTGTAAAGTTTATATATCAAGAATTAGAACTGCCAGTTATTAGCCGTTAGCCACACAGTGAGGATGTAAAATAATAAATATTAGTCCACTGTAACTCCGTTTTGGTTTGTCAGGAGGATGAGCAGCTCAGAGGAGGTGTCCTGGATATCCTGGTTTTGTGGACTCAGAGGGAATGAGTTCTTCTGTGAGGTTAGTCCACCGACTTTTAGATTGAAGCCTTGATGAAAATTCATCATTGCATCAAATCAATAAAGCTATCGAAAATCCACAGGCACACTGGTGTTTGTTTTAGTTCAGAAGAACCAATGTTTTATTTCAGCTGCTGAGATGAATATAAAATATTTTCTAGCTGACATAGTAATTACATGTACATGGACTTACACTGTCAGTGGAACACTACACTACATTTTTATAGCCCTGATCACGTACCTGGAGATGGCAACTAAGTGACACACAAGTAATATCTTTTTGCAGTTAATAGTAATGTGTGCCGTTTTGTGTCAGAATGTGGTCTCACATTAAGACCTATATTTAAGTGGAGCATGAAACAACTATCCGTTGCATGTCTGTCTGGATAACTGTTCAAAGTCTTTCTCACGGTGCACTTGGTCTAAAACATTGCTTATGTTGTTGCCTTTGCTTTGTGATGAGGGATGCAAATTGAAATGCTTACAATGCTGCTTGGATATCAAAGCAGAACTTTGTGAAGTCAACACTTCCCTCTGCTGTTGGTTACTACCTAATTACTTTTTAGTAATTCGTTTTTGTAGTAATAGGTAAGTAAGTAATAGGTACTAATATCTTCTACTGAAGCACATGGGGCCTTCTCACTCAAAAAGCAACTTTGGGAAACGTGAAAGAAAAAATGCTTTAAAAAGAATACTGGGAATTGTGTGGTCTATAGACATCAATTTGTAACTGGATAGGTTAGCACCCACACAATCAAATTCTTATTTTAACTCCTTCACTTTCTACATTGGCAGCATCTGAAGTAATCCTGTTAAGCTCTTGTATAACACACACACGTGTGTGTGTGTGTGTGTGTGTGTGTGTGTGTGTGTGTGTGTGTGTGTGTGTGTGTGTGTGTGTGTGTGTGTTGGGAGAGGTAAGGATTTTGATTGCATAGCTATGTTGGGATGGGTTGAGGGGGGGGGGTTACACTGGTTTTAGGAAGTGGGAACAATTGACCCCATGATAGTTGGTACTGTAAATATGTGTGACTGTAAACTTGCATAATCTGATTTTTTTTGTATTTCACTTGCGTTGAATATTTTTTATTTTCCTGACCTGCCAAGGGACTACAGGGGGAAAATAGCACTTGTGCATCAACCTAGTACAATTTGTGCATTGTCCCGGTTTAAATAAAATACATTAAAATAAATATCCTTATCAGTGGCCTGTAGCGATGTGCTGCGGCTTGCAATCGCCCTTAATAGCCATCCATTGTCTCCAATCATGTGTTACAGGTTGATGAGGATTACATACAGGACAAGTTTAACCTGACAGGTCTGAATGAGCAGGTGCCTCACTATCGCCAGGCTTTGGACATGATTCTTGACCTCGAGCCAGGTACGAATATATAGGAAGTAGTGGTTCCCATGTGAAAACAAAGCAGAGTCAACACTATTAACTGTCTAAATAACTTTTCTCATTCTCTTTTGACAGATGAGGAACTTGAAGACAACCCCAATCAGAGTGACTTGATAGAGCAGGCAGCAGAGATGCTCTACGGTCTCATACATGCGCGTTACATCCTCACAAACCGAGGCATTGCACAGATGGTAGGCTATTACATAATCATTTCACATTCTTACATGCCCCGTGACTTAAATCAGATTTCTAAATGTGTTGTTCTCCATAGTTGGAAAAATATCAACAAGGGGATTTCGGCTATTGCCCCAGAGTCTATTGTGAGAATCAGCCAATGCTTCCTATTGGTAAGTCTGTTTCTTACCTGACCGTTAAACAAATTCTCCATTACACAAATGCCATGCTGCACTTTTGACCTTTGTCAGTGACTAAAGAATGAAGACGTACTCACCTCTCTCTGGTCTGATGTAGGTTTGTCAGACATCCCTGGAGAAGCAATGGTGAAGCTATATTGCCCAAAGTGCATGGATGTTTACACCCCTAAATCCTCCAGACATCACCACACAGATGGAGCCTATTTTGGGACAGGGTTCCCCCACATGCTGTTCATGGTGCACCCAGAGTATCGTCCAAAGCGACCAGCCAACCAGTTTGTGCCAAGGTGTGTTTGATCTGACACTGATGCTATTTATTGTCAGCACTAACTTTAACTAGCTAGAATTCTTTTTATTGGTATGTTTTAATTGATTGGCAACCAAAAGACCAGATGATTGTCATAATTTAAATCAATCATTTCTATACAGTTTGGTTGGGTATCTGTACTGAAACTCAGAAGTAAAAAGAAATTTCCTTCTGTCCAGGAAGTGATTATATTTGATGTTTGTTTTGTTTTTTTCCAGGCTATATGGTTTCAAAATTCACCCAATGGCTTATCAACTCCAACTTCAAGCTGCATCAAGCTTCAAGAGCCCAGTCAAGACAATTCGCTAGAACACCACTTTGATGAACACAGTGGACTTAAAAGACTTTGTTGTTTACTATTTGTTTAAAAGGAATAGATTATATATTCCCATTGAATGCCTGTACAGTTTACCACCCTCACCTCTGTGTTTAGACACTTTCAGAACTTTTCTCTCATTTAGTGAAACACTGTTACAGTTGAGCTGATCAGTTTGTTTTCCGTATTAAAACACGTAATTATTCCCAAATGGTCATTCTGCTAATACAGTCTTAACTTTAATTGAGTTCAATGCATCTTTTCACATTCAAGGGTTGTTTCTCTGAAACAGAAAAGTGGCTTTAACTCCGTGATGATGAAGGCTACAGAGGGCTTTTTGGCTTAATTGCAGGTGATTGAATGTAACAGAAAATGTTGTGACCAGCCCGACACGTTTGGCTTAACAGCGAGACAGTCAGTCACTAACAGTAAATTAATTAGTTAACATTAAATCACACCAAATCATTAACTTGTGCTGTAGAACAGATTTTCAAATCTGCATATGATTTTATTCAGTTAAGATGGATTTTATTTGAATACAGCAATATGTGTAAATCTGATTAGGTGCTATATTTCCAAGAAACAATCAATACCAAATTAAAGGTAGAATTATCTTAAAAAATTGACCAATGCTTTATTTAAATTCTATTATTACACTGTTGAATTTTTAAGTTATTGGTTATACATGTACTTAATTGTTTAGCTAACTGTAATAATACGTTCCTGATAAGCCTGTATGTGTAGTTTCAATTTTATTACGATGTTCTCAAGTTTGGTGTTGAGCGAACATCCAGCAACATCTACTGTAGAGCAGTTGAATGGCAATCATTTATTTTTTACCAAGATCTTTGATCTTTTTAAATTGTATGCTACACAGATAAGACAGCCTAATAAAATGCAAAATAATGCATTATTTTATTTTTTAATTAAAAGACAGGGATAAATCACAAAGCAACAATATTTTCCATTGTCTAAAAACTATTTTCTTCATGTGAAATTCTACATTTTTCTTCCAGAAGAGGTATCGGTTGTTGTCCATGTAGCTATAATATCAATATCTTTTCTAACAAACATGCCATCTAAAAGGGAATCATATTTTAAGCATTTTCTTTTCTATGGAAAAGCACAGGACACCGCAAGTGAGAGAGCAATCTACTATGTGGTAAAAAGGCGTAACAAACTTTGATGGTTGATAATTAATGCAATATTTAACATTGTGACATCTCTAGTGAAAGCCTGGAAACCAGCTTGTGTTTAAACATAGTACATCAAATCACACAAGATTTACAATACAAATAAATTACTGTGGTAGAACATGTAAAAAAGACAATTTGTGCGCCTATGAGAGAAAAGCCACATATACTGGGACAGCTGCCTTCAGCTCTTACATGTGTGGTTACCGTGACAGACAAGCTTTGTTTTTATTGACTTCACCCTTTAAAGTAGGGATGGATACTGTATACATTTATGGACATTCCTCATACAATCATAGGGAGGTCTGTTGTAGTCTTACAAATAATATCAAACCTGAGATACGCAGACCAAAGCTTGTAAAACTTATCAACCAAGAATTTTCATAGCAATAATGACATCTATGCTACTGAACAAAACAAAGGGCTGAGAGAAGCACTCCATTGTCAAATGGAAATTGTGATAGGTTTGATAAACTTGTTGGACTACAAGACCAAATGAATAAGAATGATTCAGGGTGTCAGGCAAGACAGGTAAGCAAATCTAAAGTAGAGAACTCAAAATTCTGTAAATAGCACAAAGGTAACCTACAATTTAAACAGCAGATGGATGAATAACTTAAAAACCTCAAATTTGTACAAATACTATAAAAGCATTAAGTCTATAAAATAGAGGAATATTTCAAAATAGATCCTTTTTTAATTCAAACTTTACAATAACGTGTAGGCTACTGGTTCTTGGCCGGTTTGGGAAGAAAGTATTTTTAAGTTTTGTTTTTGTACCTGAGCAGTGAACGAAGCCAAACAACAAATTTGAGCACAGCATATCTTTGTTCACATATTGATGCGAGGTATGTCATTTCATTAAAAAAAGAATGTCTCTCCTGAATTAAATAGACAAGTAAACAACAAAAAAAGAATTCCCTTGAATTTAGACTTAGCGTTCCCCTAAGCGGCACCAAGGGAATAAATGCTGATAATGGTGTCTAAGCTAGAATGGAAACAGTGCATGTGTATAAAGTCAACAATGTAAAAACCACTAGGAAAATAAAAGCATTTAAAAGCAAACATAACTGACACCAATCAACTGAAAATGTATTTTTTTTTTACCAATAAAAGTTAATAAAAGCTTTTTTTAACCACCTGGATGAGATGAGTATTTGATCAATCTCAAGCACTGTGCAACCCTTCTCTACCTACAACTGAGAAAGAAAACAACAAGGATCTGCTAAGATTTGTCTACTTAGTTATATGTAATGGAGCAGATTCATGAAATGTGTCTTTTTGGATATGTGTGCGCAGACAGAGCTGGTCAGTGTGTGTCGGATGTGGAGAGTCAAAGGAATAAATGCAGGTGGTGATTCAGTTACAATGCTGACGCTCCGCTGTCTTTCTCCTGCAAGACAGATGATATGTGTACTTGTATTAGTCTTCATATGAATTAGTAAAGTCAAAGTTCTCATCTTTATTATTGAGGGTGGTATCAATCTTCTCATCTAACTCTCAGCAAGAACGCTAATACTGGCAGTTCCAAAAATGTCAAACTAGCCCTTAAATATTCTGTCCATTACTGTTCTGTGTCATGGGCAGAAGGTTTATACCTTAGCTTGGTCGACATCAGAGTCTGCAGTGATGACGATTCTTTTCTCCATGCGAGTCTCCGAAGAGCCACCTTTTACCAACTGGTGGAGGGAAGAAAAAAAATATAAAATTGAGAGAAAAAAAAGATCAAATAAAATCACAGGGAAAGGATGTTATGCTGACCTTCGAAATGTGAGTTGTAGTGGTGGTGACTGTGGTGCCACTGGTAGTCTCAGAGGTAACAGTCTTGGAGCTGGACACAGTTGTGTCATCATTGTCATCGTCTGTCCCATCTACTGCCACCTGAAAAAAAAAGACCAAAACAGGTAGACTGAGTCATCATTTTTAGATAACGTGAGTTTCAGCCAAGGAAGGTGCAGTGCTGCTTCATGTTCATTCTGGAGCCCCCTGGCCTGGTCCTCCCAGACCTGCTTGCTCTATAGTGCTGATATCGCCTTCATGCAACAGATTGCCTTCTAGCGGACACAGATCTGGGCTGAGCAGGTGCTAGAGCCCCTACCTTTGAAGACTCATAGATGATGCTCTTGGTCGGGACGATAGGGACCTCTGTGGTGGAGATGCCACTGGGTAAGGAGTTGGCGACAGCTGCGATGGTGACTGTCTGGGTCTGCACCAGAGGGGGCTGTGGATGGGAGCATAGCCCCATGAGTGGCTGTTTAAGCAGACACTTTGCACCTCACAGCCACCAATTTGTTTCACACCATGCATTCCCTTCTAAGCCTTTGCCTGTTTGGAGTGATTTTCCACACAACAGCCCTTCCTTCTCACCAAATTTGTTTATGAATTTTATGGAAAAAACAGAATCACTGTGTTACTTCCCTTCCCACCACCAACTGCTACAACGAAAACATGAGGACGGTAAACTGTAAAGATGATGAAAGTAAAGCCAATGTGCAAAACACAACATTTTGTTGTGAAAAAGAATGTGCTAATGTTACAGCGACCCATCACCATAGCTGAGAACACACCACCGTGCAACACCTCTGCAGCAACCAGTTACATTTGAATGATGACCATCATTCACACGGCACTTAATCGTCACAGATTCACGTTTTGATTTGCAATGGATAGCTGCAAAGGAGTGAGCAAGTGTGTCAGCCTCGAAATGATACAGAGGCAAAGCAGAGAAGGAATCAGTGACACCCTGAGGGGGCTCAGGAGGCTACCTGGAAG
This sequence comes from Etheostoma spectabile, assembly GCF_008692095.1. Taxonomy (NCBI): domain Eukaryota; kingdom Metazoa; phylum Chordata; class Actinopteri; order Perciformes; family Percidae; genus Etheostoma; species Etheostoma spectabile. The sequence continues at coordinate 6,854,925 of NC_045738.1, read as the reverse complement.
CAGCGTACGATCTGTGGACCGTTGTCCCTGAAATAGGAAGCAGGGGAAGATCCAGCTATCTTTCCAGAGCACTCCAACACTTCGGTACACGATCCTTCTTCCTCCTGCGTCCCATCTAAAGCTTTACAGCATAGGTTGAGGGAGGGAGGCAGCTGCGCCATCTCCACCTCTAGGATGGGCACCAAGGAGGTCTCAAAAACTACAACCTCTTCCTGATCACATGACTCCTCCTCAACTGGAGCACTGTGGGCTTCAACACCATCAGACGCACTCTTGTGGCTTACAGTACGCCTTGGTATGCCTGAAAAGCCCAAATTGCTGCTGGTTTCCTCATGTGCAGAATTTGTCTCTGAACCATTGCAAAGGAAGCTAATGCTCTAAAAAAAAGACACAACACAGTCACTATGTAATCATGGGTAGGTGAAGTATTTCCTAATGACATGGTATGAATAGTAAGTCATATTGTATAGATTAAAATGCATGCATGTTACATTTACAACTATGCATATAGTATATACAGTAACTGTTTTATGAGGTACAACAGCTCTGTAGGAAGATGATGATGATTTTTGGCTTACATTCAAATTTATATGACAAATCAACACAGTTTTAATTCCACAACTTAACAAAACATTACATATATATCCCTTCATGATCATAATGACTTCCACTGATTTCCCCATGACACATGCTACAGTATGTCACCAAATAAGATGGATTCTGAATACAGGTATTGCTCCGTATTGTTTATTTCATACATGAATAGAATTCAGTATGCGTCAGAATGAAAGGGATTTTTTTTTTGCTTGAATATTCTTTCAATAGGGTGGGACTGCAAAAATGGCATGCCGCGTACGCTACTTTTGATAGACAGTCATCAACGACAAAAATAACATTTCATTTGAAGAAAATCGCAAACTTAAGTAACAAATTCAAAGAAGAAACAATCATATGAACTGTCTTTTATTCTTTGGTCAAACTTGATTGTCAAAAAGTCATGCAACAAGTAATCTCTTGCAGTTGCTACATACTGCATCGCCAAATACTGGTGAAGGACAAATAGTTTTAATAAGTATTACAATTAAGCTGCCTCAAGGTCTCCCATCACAGGAAATACTAAACTGTGACAAAGAATATTAAGTTTCTCAGTAACAAGAATGCTGTTTTCTGGTGCTTACTTAACGTGGGTTTAGGAAATAAAGTTTATAAATCCATAAACCACATCACAGTGATCAGTTTAGACAACATCCTTAGACAACCGACAATATAAATCTACTTCAAACGTGTATAAAAGCAGGCTCAAAGTGATATGGTCAGACATTATAAGCGTCCAGATAAAAGTCAGTTGTTAGGTAATATTGGTTGATTTAAAGTCCAAAAGACAACACAGAAAAAGCAAGAGAGTAGTGCCTTGATTGTCATTTCCAGTCCTAATCAACTTTGGAGAACAGGATTGGTTCTGGCTGTAGAAACCAGGTCAATTGTTTTGCAGTGGGAAACAGAAGGAATGAACGTCTTGTCCCACATAGGCCAGAACAAAGGGAAGCTTCTCCAGTGGAGCAGAGGATGAGAGATGAAGAATGCTACGGATGATGTTGAAGAGAAGGCGAAGGAAGGAGTGGAGGAGAAGAGAAAGCTAGAGGTTGATGGGTGGATGGGT
>NC_045738.1:6838047-6853255 GCF_008692095.1 Etheostoma spectabile | reverse complement strand
CTCCGCAGGTCACACTCGCACCTGTGTGGGATTTCCGCAGGGTCGAGACGGCCCCTCAGCTGCGTTTGGAGTAGAAGTCTAGCAGGGGGCCGCGTGGGAGGCGGATGACAAACTGAGGGTGGAGGAGGAGGGCAGAGAGAGGAAGGAATTTTGAAATGACCAAAAAAGCCAGAGTTGCGCAATAACCCATGATTGAAATTCTAAAATGTGATTTTGATAGTAACTTTTGTTATCCAGAGCATGGAAATGTTACTTGCACATGCAATTTTTTCTTATATTATTCCACGTCCAACAATTACTTTTTTTGAAAAGACAGAAAGTCATCCACATTTGTAGTATCTTATTCTAAAAAAATAATGTTATTCATTTCTGAGGTGGAGCTATCTCAGTAACCTAAGGCCAATTGAGTCAGTACAGCTGGAATGATTTTGGGCCTCTAGCTAGAGGATGTTAAACTGGCGCAGATACCCAGTTAACTGTGTGAGTGGTAGATAGATTTGATTTGTCTGGAGTCTGCTGCATAGCAACAACGCCGTGAAAACTTCATATCATTCATCTGAGCTGAAAGTAACGGGTCAGAAAGTAACAGGAGTGATTCTGCAGTTGCATGTCAAACATGCAAACCAACATTAACATCAATGTGTACTTTTCTTACAGTGGAGCCCCTTAGTCTTTTTTTGATACACGACTGAAGGTTAAGTAGAATGACAAATTGGCTTGTTAAACTGAGCATGTCCACTCCACTAGGCAGATAACATTTGACCAGTGTCATATTGTTGACTGCTTACATCAAACATTGTGTATGTTTGTTCTGATTCATCTCCTCACTACAGACTTTAAGCTGTCAGCTTTGCTTTGGTTTCAGTGCAACTCTAATGCATCCTGACAACTTGATATACTTGGAGGCATTTATGTCCAAGATTAAAAATGCTTTGTGTTTGTGCGTTGTGTTATGCTGCAGTGGAGTTTATGTCTCACCAAAAGGCATGAAACATGAACCTCAGTAGAATTACACTTGTTCATTCATAGGACAGCAGCTCAACCAGAATGTAAATCTGTTTCTAGTTTGCTGAATAGCTTTCATGTAATCTTTTTAACTTCATCATACCTATTAATACCGGTAATTACATAATTTTATTAGTTTTAAAAAGTTTACAAAGAATCCCACACACTAACCATTATGCAAGCAATTATTTATTTAGAAAATACAACGTTTTGGTCTTAGACCTTTACCAGGTGATGAAGGTCTAAGACCGAAACATTGTATGACTGAAATGTTGTATTTTCTAAATAAATAATTGCTCGCGTAATTGTCAGTATGTGGTATTCTTTCTAAACTCCACATCTGCTATTTTTGGTCACAACCTACGCACCTGCCCGACGGAAGAGGAATGCAAAAAGCTGTCCTATGTTGTAATAAGATTTATTAAGAAATCCTGTGATAGTTACAGTATTCTCTACAATAGGGAGAGTGGTGCAAAAAGTAATTATACAACTGTGAATGAGGCCTTGTCTCTTCATGGAAAAAACAACAACCGTAGCTTGGAGAGAGCATCAACCAAAAGAAAATGTAAAAGCAGAGTGAAAAGAAACCGTGCAAAGCAAAAAGTATATAAAGCTCATATAAAGAAAGAAAACTCATCAATGCAGAAAGGACAGATGAAGGGGGGGGGAGGGGGTCCCAATTCTGCTCAGTGTCAGCAGAACGTGCAAAACTTCATCTGGGAGTCATGCGGTAAATCTTTCAACGTCAGTTCCGTCAGTCATGCAATACAAACATGTCAGAGTTCAGAGGCATCCGATGCAGATAAGATGAACCAAAGTGAGTTCTCAGAGAGTGGACAACCTGTCCCAAAGATGCCTCACCCACATCAGTCCTTTGAGTGAAAGAACAGAAGTACAGACCCTATTCATCAAGTCAAACATGCATGTGCTGCATACCACATGCTATCTCCTTGAATAGGTCCGTACATGCACACACACAATCAATTACACTCAGACTGTCAACTGGAAGAGCCTGATCCCTTCTTCTATCAGTTGCTTTCATTTGAATATATTCATAATTAACAAAGAACCCAATCAAATGTAGCAATTCGATGCTCAAATTACACAAACATTTAGAAATTACTTGAACACAAGAAGTTGGCAAGAATTTCAGGTTCTTCTGTTCCATTTCAAATACATGCGCACTGCTCACACCAGTGCAATCATCTCTGAAAATGCAGAGCCATGAAAAACAAAAGTGAGGACGCATGTATAAACACAGATTTAACCTAGTCAATTCAGGAATTCTTGGTATTCATGATGATTTTCTTATTCAATTTAAATGAAACTGTTTGCTTTATTGCGCAAATTCCTGAACTGGCAGACTTAGTCTGTAGGTTAAATCAACTAAAAAGGATTTGGTGGCGAGGGATTCCCGTGGGAAACTTACCCCGTCTGCACTGGGCAGAGGTTGACCGTTAATACCCAGGGTACGGAACGGAGAGTGCGTGGACAGGCGCTTGTCCCACTCACTGGGCCTGGTCTCTGGGGCGGCTTCCATGAAGTTCCTCTTCAGCTCACTGATGCTGGCATGGTGCCGGAGCAGGTCCTCCTGAGGCTTATCAAACTCCTATATGGAGGAAGTCAAAAGGGGATACAAAGTGTGGAGAGGGGGAGGGGGAGGGAAAGAGGACACCAGGAATTTGGAGCATGGAAACAACAAAATGGAGAAAAAGTACAAAGTGAAGACAAAAAAGTTGGATAGGGAGGGAAAGGGAAGATAAAAGGATGTGTTTGTAGTTGGGAGAGATTAACAAACAGGAGAGAATAAAAAAAAAGTCAGATTACGTTGCTTTCAACTGTTTTTGTACAATTTGTGTTGAGTTATTGCTGATTAAATAAACAAGCAGAAGCAGGGTTTAATTCTTGATTCTATTGGGACATAAATTAGAGTGGACCACCGTACTTTGTGGATTCTTGATGGATTATAGCAACTCCTCTTCAAAATAGAAAATCAAGTCTGGCAGCTGATTCAGGAGACCAGATTTTGGTTCATAAAAACGGAAGATTCAGAGGAGTCGTTGACGTGATTTTTCAAAGTTGATTATTATTTAGAGTTTGGATGGGAAGGAGCTCTAAACTACACAGCACAGCATCGAGGGTTCTATTTCATAGCATCAGGCTTGCAGTGAAACACGCCGTGAAAACAAGCTGCAAATCAAAGAGCAGGAGAGCAGATGGTGGCAGACATGGAACAAGTTGTCAGTGTAAATGGGAACCTGTTCATTTAACACAAATGAACCAAACAATGGCAGCAGCACTCATTTGGCAACATTTAGCATCAAGTTGGTCTTTATTGAGATCTACAAAATATTGACTTCTATTTTACCAAAACATACTGCAGACCACGATCTAGTCTGTAACCAGAAGTGTTTCATTGTGGTGCTGAAGAGCAACTTAATGACAAGTGTTTCTCCAAATTCCATTGCTTTTACATACAACATCAAAGATGTACAATCATTTTGATTTTCAGAAGATTTCTTTTGCATAACTGCTGAGAGATTGTGATGCATTACTGGCAAGTTAGAGAATAACATGGAGAAAAAAGGAGCAAAAGCAGGACCAGGAGAATACTGAAAAAAATATATTATAAAGAAATGGAGCTGCTTGTGAACAGTAACAGTTTAATTCAATTCAATTTCAATTCAATTTTATTTATAGTATTAATTTATAAAAAGAGTTGTCTCAAGACACTTTACAGATAGAGTAGGTCTAGACCACACTTCAGAATTTACAAGGACCCAACAGTTCTAGTAGTTTCCTCCAGACCAAGCTTTAAGATGCTATCCTTAACAAGTTAATCCTGACCATAACCGAACACTTATTTGTTGTAAATTCAACAGCTTTCTCCTGAAACAACCTAATTAGAGTTCCGTTGCGACACACACACACACATACAAACAGGTTACACTGATGTGAAAAGCGTGAATCATGCCACATGCAAGCGTGATTTAAACAGTAGCTGTTTTGCCAAAGAGCAAGAAAATACAGATAGAGACCGACATCTCCAGAAGGGATACAAACCTCCAACATTAAAAGGCTATGTCTCATATATATTGAGTCACCCTCAATTTTCTTAGCTCTTTTCTGTGAAAAATGAAAAGAACAAAAAAGTGTGGGTTTGTTTCAGTTCCACGGTGTGCTGGCATCAAACTGCCACACGTTGGACATGCAAACTACAAAATTCACCACAGTGTTAATACAACAGACAAACAGGGCTGTGAGAATTCTGCATGCAAAATAGTTTGGGGCTAAGTTCCTGTAAGCATCAGACTGTAATGTAGTAACAAAACAAAGAACCTGAAAGGCTATAGAGGACTGACTTACAATTTCTATTTTCATAATGAGAAAGAAAATTAAGAACGGTAGAGTGACAGTCTATAATCATGCATGTGTGCATTCCAGGGTTTACAACAACAACAAGCAATGAGAGAAGATTAATGCCTTGCAAACTTTTACAGCTAATGTGTGTAAAAACGTATATCCTGAGCCAAGCATGGTCTCTTCATATGGACATTTTCTTATTCTTAGTTTCCGTTTACATATTCCATCTATTCTTATATTTTTCTAACTCTTAATATATACTGGGTGTGCCTTGAACCTGATGAGGATTTCATTTAAGACCTAGCCGTATGGAAGCACAGCATGAGAAGAGGGTGAAATTAGTCTTTTGGATGAGAAGCTCCAGATGGTCAGAATGGAGGTGGAGAAATGACTACGGAAACTTATACGGGGCTAAGAATCTGACCTTTCGTATTCGCACCACCTCCGTGCTCGTCACCTCAGACACGTGCTACCCCGGGGAGGAGAGAGGGACATGTGTTAGCATCCTCTGCTTGTTGGCTTTAACAATGACATCGCAGCCATAGTGGAAACAAGTCTTCTGAGGGGCCACATGCAAGAGGCCTGTGTCTGACACTAACCTGAATGTCCCCATTGATGGTGGTTATCAGGGAGGAGTCTACTTCTCTCTGGTCCCTCCACGCTGCTGGCTACAGCAGCAAGAGAGACACAGTTCACACTCAGACACCGAGAACAATCTCTGCTCGCTATGTGAGCATCTTTTATTATCAAAAACTATGAAGCAATTACATCAAAAATAGTTCTTTACATTTTATAATTATCTACTATCTTTCTATTATCCACAATCACAATACCCAGGTAATCAGTGTGGGGACACATTATAAATAGTTTGATGATTTTGACGGAAAACAGCTATCCTGTACAGCATATATGGTTTAAACACATATATGATGCCACATATTTCCTGTAAATAAACATTTAGATTGATTGTAAAACAGCGATCAGGGAGGAATTCTAAATACCTTGACCTCAACCACAGTCTCGATTTTCGAAGGCTCCACAGCTTCTACAGTGACCTCCAGCTTTCTCTCCTCCTGCCGGCTGGTCCTGATTGGAGTGGAGGTCTGGGGCTGATCGAGGAGGTCCATGGGGATCCCTGCCTCGGCCAGAGCAGCCTGGGAGAAGACTGGAGCGCTGACAGGACGGGTGCCCCTCTGTGTTATCACCACTAGACCAAATACAGACAAAATGTAAATGTGAATAAAAGGAAATGTGTTTTAGAACTATGTTTTGTATTGGAGGGATATGATTGTATGCACATCTGACATGCAAAGTGGAACAGCTACTAACATATAAACACACACACACACACACACACAATAGCGCATCTATGAAAGCTGCCACATCATACTTAGAGTCTCAAGCCTCAATGTGATTATATAAGCGCACACATTGCAGGTATACAGTACCTCATATGCTATGTTTAATCTTTTTTTAAAAAGGACAAGCACACGTCAGAGCCTGAGGTGGGCCAGAAGCGAATATCCACAAAGTGGGATGAGAGCAAAAGCATGGATCAGTTCTCGTTGCGATCCGATGATAGATGCGAAAGCAGATGACGTTAGGCTGCAAAGAGTCGTAAACCTCAGTGTGGTTGAACTGGTGAAATGCTGAGATTTAGAAAGCATGATTTCTTCAATCTGCGACCAAAGCACGGTTAGAGGTCCTTGAATGATAGTGAATGTGCATTGCCATCTGTGAACACATTCTCTTGTGAAAAGAAGTCAGTGTATCCTGTAAACACACTGCAAAGGCTGCCAAGCGTTTCATGGAGCAACAGCGCGACGCCGTGTGCGCGGTTCGTCTGCAAAACAACAAACCCAAACAGGTAAAAAAATACCTGACTCTTTGATGCCAACATCTAGCAGAACAAACCAATCATCGTTGACATGGGTTTGTGTGAGTGGACGTCTTTCCTCCAGGATCCTTTTCTCAAACTGTGGTCTCCTCTCGGAAATCCTTGTTTTGGCCACAGCAGTTGGAAATTTCACCTCTGCTGGGAAGTGGATGCGCTCAGGGACAGCGACTAAAACGAATCGAGTATTGTTGTGGAAATAAAGTAGAAAATATAAGGGCACTTGCATTTACAGTGAAATAGACACATGAAATGACTGCTTGGTCTTCAGACACATGATGTTCACATATTAGAATAACTGTTAACATTAAAACAAAAATCTAATAGAAATATTTGTATGTATCTCTGGACTAAATCATTTTTTATTATACCTGATTTCTTAGTGGCCACATCCAGAAGAATAAACCAGTTATCTTCCACCTCTCTCACTGCTGGACACGGTTTCTGCTGTACCGCCTTCTCCTGCTGCCACATGTCCTCCACTATAGTAATGCTCTGCCGGGCTCTCTGCTCTATGGCTGCAAACTCTTTAGCTGTTCTTACTTCAGGATGCGTACGGATACTTTCCTTCACCGCCGCTAATGTAGAATACACAAAAGCCTTCTCAGTTAGAAGACAATTCCACAAAGTGAGATATATAATAAAACTGCAAGGCACACACAGACCCTGTGTTATTCTGTCTCACAGCAGCCACATAAAATAGCAGAATACCTGGTACTTTTGCTGCAACATTTAGATGCACAAACCAGTCGTCATCTATCTGTTTCGGAAGTGATGGTTTCATCTCCACCAACTTCACCGGGGACCTCACGTCTTCCAGGATAAATATGGGTTTCGGTTCAGTGACTGCCACCTCATCCACAATACGCTCAACCGCAGCAACTAACACAAAGAAATAAGGGTAAAAGAACCTGATGCATTTATTTCGTATTTTTGCTAGAGCCTTTTAAGGTTGAAAGCATCAGATGTGTGTGCAGTCGACTCAACAGAATGTTTTAGCACAGTATATGCAGACGCGTTGGCAATGAAAGGTACCTGGCGGTATGAAGACAGGCTTTTCGCGGAGGATGTCAAACAGGGCAAACCAATCATCTCCTCCTTCTCTCTCTGACGGCAATGCAATTTTGCCAGTTCTAATTTCAGACAGATGTGTCACATCTTGCCGGCTGTTCACACCAATTATCATCTTCTTCCATGTTCTAGTCTCTGTGGTAGTCACCTCAACCTTAAACATCTTGCTCAAATCCGGAATAATCTCAACAGGAGTAACTGGCACAAATAGACAGAGTTAAAGAAGCTGAGTGACACTTGTGTATCCACCAAACAAAGCAAGTTAGAGGTTTCAAACAGTGGCAAAGAGTTAATGTCTTTAAATGTAATGTATCAAAGTAAATTGTGATGGGGTGCAAAGATATATTACGTTACATATACCTGATGGAAGTATGACTGCCTCTTCACAAATAGCATCAAACAGCACAAACCAGTCATCCTCTCTCTCCGACAGTGGTTGAGAAGGCTGCAGTCTAATCGGTTTTAGATCATGTTGCAGATTTTGCTCTATGCTTATCACTTCAATTCGTTGAGGTTGAACACTTGGATAAATCTGGCTTGGGACTGCCAGAGAGACTGAAAGCAAACAGAATTTATACTCAAGCTTCAGCCAAAAATAAAGAATGACCTCAAATTTAACAACAGATATCATCTTTGAATAATGTAGTTTGTGTGACACATTTGTGAGACGGTCTTCTTTGGTGTGATGTGTATGCAAAAGAAAATAAAAACATTTGAAAGCTGTGGGTACCTGGAGGTATATAGGACGTTTCTCTGGGAACAACATACAGCAGAAGAAACCAGTCATCATCTCTTTCTCTGACTGGCTGGGATACTTTCTGCTGTCCTCTGTCCTCTTTTTGTATCACAATCTGTTTAACTACAGCCTCCTTACTCGACTGTACTGTCATCGCTTCAGCCACAGTAGAAACACTTTCTTCAGGATAAATCTGAACATACTCGACCATTGTAACTAATGACAGACAGAATGAAAAGAGTATTGTAAGACACTTATAATACGCTAGTAAGTCTTTATGGTGAGCCTGGAGGGAAAGTCGACAATACCTGGTGGCACATATGATGGTTCTCTGGTGGGAACATCCAGCAGCACAAACCAATCATCTTCTATCTCTCTCACAGCATGTGGCAGTGCTACTACTTGCTTTTCACCCAGCACTGTAATGTCTGTGTCTTCTGCCATAATCTCCACTCGTTTTTCTCTTCGCACAATGGCTGTTATTTCAACCAGAGAGAAATGTTCTTCTGGGGACACTTTAACACGCTCTGAAACAGCAACTAAGACAAAAGAGATGCAAAATCCTCAGACACCATGGACAACACAGGGGATTTACAGGTAAGTGGGTCTGCGGAGCTCAGAATTATTGCTTGTGTTTATAATGCTGTAAAGCAGTACTGTGGCAATACCTGGTGGTACATATGATATTTCTCTGGGAACAACATCCAGCAAAACAAACCAGTCATCATCTCTGTCGGCCAATGGCTGTTGTGGGATTTCTTGTAGAGGTCTTGGTGACTCTTCTACAGCTACTACTTTTCTAATCTCCTCCTCGGCTGTAATTTGAGCCACAGAGACAAAACTTTCTGGACTCATCTGGTCTCTTCCTGGCAAGGTAACTGATACGAGTAAAGTTAGGAGAAATTCTTTTAACACAAGCAGTATTACACACGTCCTGTACGTTAGCAAGCACGCAAAAAATAAAGCACAACAGAACCAACGTTTTAGCAATACCTGGGGGTACATATTGCCTTTTTCTGGGAACAACATCCAGCAACACAAACCAGTCATCGTCTTTGGTGGTCACTGGCTGTTGTGGGATTTCTTGTAGATGTCTTGGCGCCTCTTCTATTATCTTTCTCTCTTCAGACACTACTTCTCTAATCTCCTCCGCAGAAACAGAGACAAACCTTTCTGCACCCATTTGGTCTCTTCCATTCAAGGTAACTAATATGAGTAAAAGTCGAGAGAAAGTCAGATAAACACACTTCCTGTATATTAGCAAACAAGCACAAGAAGCACAAAAGAGCCAAAGACTTGAAAAGCAGCACAGGGGTTTTTAGCAGTACCTGGTGATACATAAGATGTTTCTCTGGGGACAGCATCCAGCAACACAAACCAGTGATCATCTCTTTCTGTGATGGTCTGTGGTGGTGGGATCTCTGGTACACAACATATTTCCTCTTCTCTTGTTTGTCTCGCTTCTACTATAATCTGTGTTTTCTCCTCAACTGTAGTAATCTCAGTCTCTGAGGTGAAATACTCGCCTTCACCCACTTGAGCACGTTCCACGGTGGTAACTAATAATGAAAGCAAACATATAGAATCTTTGAACGTGGGCGCAAACATGCAATGCCAGAAAGCTCACAGTAAGAGAAGATGGACAGGGTGTGGCGGGTTGTTTTCATTTGCAACAAAACTATTTCCAAAGTAAAGATATTACTTAGACCGCAAATCCAGCGAAGCATCAAAAACACGTAATTTAAGCAAAAAAGTACAATTTTGGAAAAACAAAACACAAGTTGGTTAATATAGTGTGTTAATGCTGATGTTTTAGGGACAAGTGAACTCATTGGCTATGAGGGAGGTTTGAAATGAATGTTGTGTGTCTTCTTTAAGCCGATTTGATTCTATGTCATATCATCATTATTAGGCCGTGGTTGTTTTCCTGTTATATCCATATCTTTATCCCTTTTGCAAAATGAGGACATCTACTATACAACAACCACTGGTGCTGTCTACTATACTGTCATTACTTTTTCTACACTTCGTCCACCTGAAATAACCCAGAACGTTGCCCACTACAGAGACTTAGACAGTACTTTCTAAATGTTAAATCATATTTATAAGCGAAAGGGAGAAGCAATCAATAACCCTGTTAACTTTGTCCTTTCTATTGAATCTAAAGAGGATTTCTCTACCTCCAACTATTCCATTGTTAATGTACATAACAGTACACATGTATCAGAGAAGGAAATAAAAGTGATATTAGAAAGATTAGTAGATGTCTATTTGCACAATGCCATACTGTACCTGGTGGTTTAAAAACAGCTCTGCATGGAGGGCGGTCAAAAAGTATGAACCAGATGTCCTTATCTGCCACCTGAGATTGATCCTCAGCATGAAGCCTCTCTGTGACTTCTCTCTCAGTTATCGCCTCCAGTATTTCTGTCTTACATAATGTCCCATCTTTATCTAGACTCTCCTCTGACATTTCATCACGCTGTACCTGCACCTTTTCTATTCCGTCCTGCTTCTGCCCTCTCTCTTCTACAATAGTCACTCTCTTCTTAATCCTACGCTCCACCTTCTGGTATGCTACTACAGAAGTGGTACTAGAGACATCTGAAGATCCGGACTTCAACTTCTCCTCCACCTCATCTTTCCACTCCCTTTCTATCTGGTATAGCTTTTCTCTCAAGCCATCATCTAACACACTCTCATCTGTCGCCTCTTTTTCACTCTGCTGATTACCCTTGGCGTCATCCTCTTCAGGTACCAAGTCTTTTAAAAACACCTGTTTTATTTGCTCTTCCAATTCATCTTTTTCATCCCCTTTTATGTCTACTGTCCTCACAGACTTTCTCAAGACTGTTTCTGTTACACCTTCATATTGTATTCTTCCTTTCTGCTCCAAATCATCGTTTTCCTGTCTCAACCTATCTACCTCTTCTTTACCCAATTCTTCTTCTATTACTTCTTGAAGTAGCTCTGCAGTCTCATCCATTTCCTGGAGCCTTTCCTCTAAATCCCTAACTTCCCTCAGCCTCATTTCCAAAACATCCACCACTCTCCACTTGTGGACCAAGATCTCATTTTCCTGCTGCATCTCAATGTCCTCCTCACTAGTCACTTCCTGCTCTGCCACACACATGCCCTGCTCATCCTTCTCCTGGACTTGGAACTGAGCTTGGGGAGAGACTGGGAGGAATAAAGGGAAAAGCAAAAAGATGAACCATAAAAAGAACTAAAATGGGAGTCACATTACAGGCTGCTAAAGGTAATTGTACCATCATTATTCAAATTCCTAAGGTAACATTACCAAACAAAGTTACACAAAGAAACTCACATGGCTTGTCAACATGCTGAAGCGAGGATAGGCGGAAGATTCGGTCAAAGTAAAGGAACCAATCATCTTGCTGTGTCAGTGCTGGTTGCAATAGGCGGTCCAAAGAGCTAATTTTTGCCAAGCTGAACTTAGCTGACAACATCGAAAAAACAATACGGGACACTTTCATATCAAAACACACACAAATCTCAAACTGCAAATGCTTAAAAACAGGGCAGAATAGCACTATTTGTTGTTTTTATATATAAGCCTTTAAGGATAATACAGTGTACATGTAGTAATGTAATTCATAAAGTGCATGCTGGCCACAAGAGAATAAAATCGCAGGTTCTTTAAAATCCAAGCCAAAGGGAAAGATTAAAATAATCTGGGTTCAGATTTACTTTACTAGCTAGCAAACTAGCTAAATAACCTAGCATGGATGCCAGACGAGCCTAGCCCTGACCGCAACATTTGAGGTAGAATTTGAGTATGACAACGTCAGGCTATAAACAGCCAAGAGCAGGCATTAAAAGTGTAAATACCTGGCTCTTTTACAACATCAAAAGGTGGGACAAAGGGAAGAGGAGGAAGACGACTGAGCAGGGCAGACCACTCGTCCGCCTTTCTCTTCTGCCATTGCTCATCCGATGCCAGCTCCTGCCACGGCTGACTGACTGACTGGGTGGTGGTTTGAGAGCCAGTCTGCTCAGTCTCAGTGTCCTGCCATTTTTCTGTGACTGTGTGAACAGACTGTCCTACCTCCGAGGGACAAATGAAAGTCTGCTCAGACTCCCTTCTGGCTGTGGAGAGATGATGAGGTGATAACAATTATGTAATGGTTCTGCTGGAGAGATGACAGCCACTGTGAATGCTTCACAGTGCTTCAAGCGTATTTTTGACCAAATCAGATGCCGAGCATTTGTACAAGACTATTGTGAATCCAGTAAGCTGAGGTTAGTACAAAGCTGAATGAAAGATTCCTCTCATCCTTCACAACAAGAAAAGATAAAAAAAGGGCAGCACTGGCCATTACTTTTCACTGTTTAAAGTTCCAGCTCTATCCTGTTTTAATGACAGCCACTGAAGCGGTAATGAGTTAGTCAGTTAAGATGTTGAACATAAAAAGGTACAAGTTATAAGCAAATGAATGTCAATGTGCACCACGCATCAAGCATCTTCTGAAAATGCCAAAAAAGGAGGAAGAGCAGCCTCAAGACTGAACACGCCCGTGTGTACTAAAGTATGTGAGGAAATTCCCTATTTTTTCTTTCAGACTGACCAAAGATATCCAGCGATCATGCCATGGAAAGTACAAGGTGGGTGACTTTACCCACATTTAAGAATAGGTCAACATTCTGACAAGTTAATCATCTGATAGACCTTTTTATCAAAAGGATTACAAGCATGAAAGCAAATGAGCCAGATGAGATGAGGCTGTTCGCGAGCGAGAACAAAGCAAATGCTGTAAATATGCCAAAAAAGCGATGCTGCAACTCCACACAGTTCCTGGTACCTGGGAATTCAGGAAAAGGCTTGGGTTTGTCAGATGTCAGCATCAGCAACCAATCATCAACGTCTGACCGGGTTGATGTTGAGAGTCGCTGCAGGAACTGGAGAGTTTCATCTCCAGCTGCAGGAGTGAAACGAGTCAGAGAGTAGCTTATTGACTGTTATGCAACGATTCTAAAACAGGTTCACACACTCATGCACATACCTCCATCTAGATTACGGGACAGCCTCTTGCTCGCAGAGCGTGTGAAGCGAGGGGCTGGGCGGTCAATCATGGAGCTGGCCTGGCGGGTCTGGGCCTGAGTACGCCCGCTGTACCGAAACTTAGAGCCCAAGACGAGGAAGCGACGTGATGAGGGGGGCTCTACTGTTGGAACTCTGAGGGACAAAAACATTAATTTCATTTTCATCCACCTACCATTAAGCAGTTCCAAATATACAGTGTATTACATCATTTCACATCAAAGGATGCCTAAAAATTGTCATTGTTATGCAACAAGGTTAGCAACAATTTTGACTTTATCTTCTTAAGTAGATAAAACCTTTAAGGGTTTAATTCTGAGGTCAGGACCACAGGGTGTGTAGCTTTTCCTCTGTGATTAATCCATAGACTGTATAAAATATGATAGAATAGAATGCCTTTTATTGTCATTTTACATATGTACAAGATTGAAGCAACTTCTTTTCCAGTGTCAACATGTATGTAAGAAAAATGTAACAACATGGATGAAAATAATTAGTGCAAAAGAAAAAGGGGGGTAAGGGGCACAGTTCTGAGACGCTACTACTAGGGCTGGGGGAAATAGAGAAAATCAAATATCACAATATTCTTGATCAAAAACCTTGATGTCGATATTGCGACAATATAATATGGTTGACTGTTTGTGCTTTAACCAAATGTTATTCATACAATGAGATTTTTGATAAATGTTCTCCAGAAATGATTTATAATGACTTAGTGGGTAAAGGTAAATAATATAACAGCTAGAACAGTCTGGTAAGTTCAAAAAATTTAAAAATGTTTTACTGTATTGCAGCCTGTAAAACCAGGTAAATACAACACTTACCATATTACGATATATCCTAAATCGAAGACGATATCTAGTCTCATATTGTGATATTGATACAACATCTATATATTGCCCAGCCCTATCATATACACACATATAAAAATAGAATGATAAATAAGGTTTGTCTACAGTGTGATACGCAGTGTGAAATAAGTATCGCACAGTGATGAAATTGCAATTGAGTTTGGATGTAGACTGTGATATTGGTTTCTGGGGATCCAAAATGAATCTCAAAGAAAGCGGCCCTCGCTGTCTTGGCAGTGCTTAATGTTGGCTAAACCAAAAAATGGGCTAAGAGGTGAAGTGTGGATGGTGCTGAGGCAGGCCGAATGAAGCCTACAGTTTATGCTTGCCTACTGTGATGGCAGCCACCTATAACTCAAAGCGGAACGCTCATAATTATGCAGACACTAAGTTGTCATGAAGGCTTAATTTACTAATATAGAACAAACCCAACTGTAAACATGTTTAATTCTGCTGTAAAGTCAAGCATTTTAACATGGGGTCTATGGAATTAGTCTATGTGGAGTGGACAACATTAATTTTACGGGGGTGTTCCAGTGCCACCGGAGGTTACGCCGGATATCCCTAATTTTTGTCAAATTTGAGTTTTCTGTTACACAACTAAAGCAACTTTTGAACGTACATGTTTATCAAAACAAGTTCCTTCCAGAGGCTATTTTGCAGAGGCAGTGTTGCACCGTCTGGGGCTTAGCACCGCCCGATTCGATTGTGATTGGTTGAAAAAACCTATGACACCTATATTTCTCCTATGACACTTCCGCACTGGCTTTATTTTTTAGCACCGCAGGTTGCAGCATGGGTTAAACTGCCAGGGAGCCAATATTAGGTTTAAGCAGCAGGGACCAGTTAGCCAATTATCCAGAGGATAGGAACCTCAGAACGACCTCTGTTGCAGGGCAGGGAAGTGTCAGTCACAACAGGGCAAGATTGACCTGCTCTTACCTGAAGAAGGTATGGTGTTCAACGCAAACTTTCCACAGCTTCTTGGAGGCTTTGTAGTTGGGTAGTTTAAAGCCAATTGTGCTTTCATACTGCTCTTGCTGTAAGCCAACAAAAAAATATAAAGTCAAAGTTGAATTAGTGACCTCATTATACTGCCATGCAGAATGACATGTATCCCAGTCAATTGAAAGTAATTTCTCAAATTGGAAAATAAATAAATAAAATAAATTTAAAAAGGGAAGGTCTAGAATCAACATCTGAATTGGAGTTTGTGTTATTTTGGT
>NC_045738.1:6829921-6838037 GCF_008692095.1 Etheostoma spectabile | reverse complement strand
AACTGAAATGGATAAACGCAGTTGTTAAGTCAAATATATAATATATTCTGCATGTGTATAGCTGTGGGATTACAATCCAGCAATAACATTTTAAGTCTAATGCTTATGTAGTAAACTCATATGAACATAAAAAGTCCAATGAGTGCCTAGGTGAAAAAAGTTCATCAGTAAATCTGCTGTTAATTTTCAGGTCATTGATAGAAGAAAAAGAGCCACATAACAGATAGGTGGAGAAGGATTTTGGATAAACATATTGGTTGTTTGGATGAGGTACAGAAACAATAAAAACTATTCTAATCTATTGAAATACACAAAAAA
Source organism: Etheostoma spectabile (assembly GCF_008692095.1). NCBI lineage: Eukaryota > Metazoa > Chordata > Actinopteri > Perciformes > Percidae > Etheostoma > Etheostoma spectabile. Next base: position 6,837,719 of record NC_045738.1, on the reverse strand, counting down.
AACTGAATGGAAAATGTTAATTCAGACTTACCTCTGATGGCCTGATTTTGATAAAGAAGCTGCTGCGTTTGTAGGAAATCTTGAGCACTTTCGGCCAAGGGAAACGGTTGATCCTCAGCTTGTCTTTGTAAACCATCAGACCACCAGAGCAAACCCCCAGCGTAATGTCGACACCATCAAGATCCTGCATATAGGAGGAAACAATAATGATATTGTCTCACCACACGCCGTCACCCTAAACCTGCAACAAACAGCCACTGGGAGGCAGACTTTCTCAAGCTACGGAACACATGGAATTTAAGGTCATGGAGTTTGAAATTATATTAATCTCTCCTTTTTTTATGAAAGAGGCCTGACATCAATTTTGTAATTAAAATATGGATGCTACTGATGTAACACAAGCAGGCTATTGCAAAAATAATGACACAAAATGAAATCGGTAAATACTTGAGACATGGACTTTGGCATTTTGGAATTTCCATGAAAAGCCTGCACCATCAGTTAACCCACACAACACTAATCTCAACAGGTACAATCATTCAAACAAAAAAAAACTACCTTAGCTTGGTGCAGGTCAACTCCATACATGGCCAGTTTCTTGGCATTTTCCAGAAACAACATGTCTGCCTGGGCTGGACTCATAGACCTGGCAAAACACAGATGATAAGGGTCTGCATAAAGATGTGTTTTATTGTCAAAATCATTTGATCATTTGGTCAAATCATGCATCTAAAAGGTTATATAAATGCTCAAGATGCAGAGGTCCTTCACAGTTTGTGTCTGATGAATTGTGCTTAGTCAAACTTAATAAAACTAATGTGTTAACTAAAGATTGCCATCCCTACGTTGCTCCGAACAATGCCCATCCCCTTTGATTACCTGTACGTGCGGTGCAACTCCATCACCTTTTCCTCCAGCTCTTGGCTCTGTCCTGGGGCCAGGCTCAGCTCCTTAACATAATCTGGTCCATGAAGCTCTGGGTCATACTCTCCCAGTTCTGACTGGGCTGTGTAGGAGCCCAGCAGAGACAGAGTGACAAAGGAACAGGGGAGAACACCACTCATAATGTCCTTCCTCAGCTGGAGACACAGAAAGTACCTAAATAACACGTAAAAGGAAAAAACAACTTATTAAGACATGAAAACTTCTGATTTTACTGTAGTGACCATATTTTAGAAAAACACGCTTGAGAGTTAGATGAGAAGGTGGAGACCACTCTCATGTATGTACTCTATATTTTAAGCTAAAACCAACAGGTGTTTAGCTTAGCTTAGCATAACAACTGGAAGCAGGAGTAACCAGTTACCCTGGCTCTGTCCAAAGTTGTTTTTTTAAAAACCCTCCTACCTGCGTCTCCAAAGCTCACTAAATAACATGTCACATCTCAGCGAATAAGCAATCTCCCTAAATGTTAAACTGTGTCTTTTACACTAGAGACATTCACCTGGTGAGGTCTTCAGTTAGCTGTGCTGGATCAGGAGGGTAGAACTTTACACCGAACGTGAACTCATACACAGCACCTGAAACCTGTTTCCTGATCTCTTTGGTGGACTCCAACCATGTCTGCAGAAAAAAATGGAAGAAAAACAATTACCAACTGCTCATGGCCAATTTTAACATCATGAAAAATATCTATTATGCTTTTGCAGAGTAACTAAAACTACCAGAGTAGAAAAACCAGCCTACCTTGCTGTTTGGGGTCTCCGAGGTACAGAGGCCAAAGTAATCTCTCTCCAGCAGGTTGACGTGGTCGCACACCTTTGTTAGAAGTTCTTGGGCTTTAGCATGTTTCTACATGAGACAATCAGACCAAACAGAGGGAGAGGGATATTCTTCAGTCTTCATAACAATGTGGACCTTTAACAAGGGTGACATGTTATAGTACAACAAAAACATAATATAATTTTGGAGGTTTCTTACATCAAGCTCACACTCAAACTGAGTGTCGTCCAGTAAGGTGACTTTGCATTGCATGGTTTTCTGACGTTTGGAGCCTTTAGCCTCTTCTACCTTCTTCTCTGTCTTCTTTTCTTTGACAGGCTTCTCCTTCTTCGCCTCGTCCTTCTTTGCCTTCTCCACCTTTGCCTTCTCCTTTGCTTTCTCCTCTCCTTTAGCTTCTTTCTCCTGTTCTGCTGGTTCTTCCTCTGTTTTCTCTGTGTCCTCCTTCACTTCTTCCACAACTTCGGGCTCCTTTGTCGCAGCTTCTTCCTTCTGTTCCTCTTGAGCCTGCTGATACAGTCAACACAAGACATTTGCAAAGTATGTCAAATACAGATGAGGGAGGACTCAATGTTTGTTTTTGTTTTTTTTACTAGATGAGACAGAGACGCTGGTATAGTTTTCACCTTCACCTTTAGTCTGTGAGTGTGTGCGTGTTGTCATGGCAAAAAGGGGCCCTGGAGACACCTAATAGAGTGGGAACTACTACAGAGGGTGGTTTGCGAGAGCATCAAAACCATGCAAGAAAAAGACATACAACTTTACAAGTGTGTAGTTGAGATCAAAATGAAGGCAATGTTCAAAAAAGGTGAGAGCAAGGGCACTGGACGTAGGGGAGTAGAAAGTAGGTAAAGGACCCCCACCCACTTTTGCCCCCGGCCCGATTTGGAGTCAAGACTAGTGTGATCCCACCACAAGATGGTCTCTAGTTGTTCTTTTTTTTTTTTTTTTTTTTTTAAATGAGAACATTATAATTAATACAACTACAGATGTTAGTAAACAACAAATACTGCTGTATGCTTGCTGTAGTTTCAGACCAGCATAGATCATTTTAGTTTCAGACCAGACTTTCAGCTCAAACCAGCGTGGTTACTTTCGCTGAGCAAGCTGTCCACATCATAAAAAATTCATCAGAAAGAAAAAAAACATGTGTCCCTGTACTAGAATTCAGTCTGCTGCCTGAATGTGTATACATGAAAGCTCTGTTTTTGTCTCATTTCTCACGCAGTATAAAAGGAAAAGTTTGACATTTTGGATAATGCCCTTGTCTTTCTAGCCTAGCGTTAGAAGATTGTTCCGTTAAATATTACGTTACGTTTAGCATAAAGATTTAAAGCAGGTGAAAACAGTTTGCCCCAGGCTATGTCCAAAGCCTACCTGCGCCTCGAAAGCCCAAAAATTGCTTCGACAAGCTTTATCTCTTTTCTTTAATCAGTCCAAAACCAAAGCGTAAAAACAACAGGGGGTCAATTAAAATGCGTGACTATTCCTTGGCCCGGAGCAGGAATCTTGTTTTACAGTGGCAAGAAGAAAAGAATCAGTCTGGCACATAAATCCCGGTTAGATCCTAACTTGTAATTTTTACACTTTGGATTTTGTACCGATTTAAAAGACAAGATAAAACGGGTACGTCTAGAGCTTTGAGCAGGCTGGTAGGTGGATTTAGTCAACTCTGGACTGAGTCAGCCTAACTGTTCCTCCATTTCCAGTCTTTGTGATAAGCTGAGCTGCCTGGCTGTAGTCTTATATAAAAAAACAGACAAATATGAGTCTTAGTCTGGGCAAGAAAGCGAAAGATTTGTGGAATAGTGTAATGTTTGTCAGCGTCCCACTCACCTGTGTCTCTGCGCTGCTTATCGAGTGCTGATCCGGAGCCTGCTCAGTGTCTGGCTCAGTTTTAAGCTCAGGCTCTGGAGCTGCAATCGGTGCTTTCACCTGCTCCTCACACGGCCCTTTCTCGTCCTTCTTCCCTTTGTTCTTCCCCTTCTCTTTTTTCTTCCCTTTTTCCTCTTCTTTCTTTTGCTTTTCTTCTGTCTTTTCCTCCTCCTTCTCTATCTTCTTTACTTCTTCTTTTGCCTTGTCCTCTTTCTTTATTGAGTCCTCTTTTGGTTTCTCTTCTTTCTTTTTAGGCTTCTCCTCTTTTGTTTTTTCCTCCTCCTTCTTCTTTTTGGTCTTTTCCTCTTCTTTCTTCTTTAATTTTTCAGCCTCTTTTGCCTTTTCTTCCTCTCTCTTCTTTGCTTTCTCTTCTTCTCTCTTCTTAACTCTGTCTTCTTCCTCTGCTTTCCTCTTTGCTTTTTCCTCTTCCTTCTTCTTTACCTTTTCCTCCTTTTCTTTTTTCTTTGCAAACTTCTTGTCAACTTTTTCCTCCTCTTTACACTCTTTCTTACCAGCTTCAGCCTCTTTGTCTTTAACTTCAGCAGTCTCTTTCTTTTCCTTTTCTTTTGTCTCCAATTTTTCCTCTTCCTCTTTCTTTTCTACAGTCTGCTGTGCTTTCTCCTCCTTTTGCTCCTGTTTATTTTTCACCTTTTCCTCTTCCCTTTTCTCCTCGTTGTTTTTCACTTTCACTTCATCCTTTTTCTCTAATTTCTTCTTGGCTTCTTTTTTTTTCTTTTTACTGCCCCTCTTCTCAACCTTTTCTCCCTCTTTCACCTCTTTTTGTTCTTTTTCTTGCTTCTCTTCCACTTCTTTCACCTCTGACTTTTCTGCTTCTACTTTAGCCTCCTTTTCTTCACTCTTCAACTCTTCCTCCTTCTCCTCTTCTGCCTTGTCAGCTTTTTCTTCTTTGTCTGCCGTTTCCTCCCTGGCTTTCTCTGCCTCAAACCCCTCCTCGGAGCACTGTGAGCGGCGTTTGAGGAAAGAGGAGAAGAGGCGAGACAGGCCTTTGCCAGCAGAGGTCCGGGTACGAGGCTTCAACTGCTCCTCCTCAGGGGAGGTAGCTACGTCAGCGGGCCCAGGCTCAGAAGACTGCTCCTGGGCCTTCTTGCTTGACTGCTCCCCCTCCGGCTCCGCCGCCGCCTCTGGCTTCTGCTTGTTCTCGGGTTCTTGTTCGGCCTCGGCGACACTGGCCTTCTGCTTGCCCTCTGTGTCCGCCTCGCTCACTGCACTTGCCTCTGTTGTCATGGTAGCCACTGGGAAGGGGAACAGAAGAGAGTAAGAGATGGAGAAAGGTCACAGTGCTTTACAGAGTGTACAGCATGGATATACTTGGAACATAACAAACAAGATTAGGAAAAGCGGACAAATAGCCTGTGTGTAGGAAAAATTACACCTGATGTGAATGGCAAGCAATATTAATAAATATATTGTACTATACTGATACAGTTAGTAAAGTTATCTATAAATCTCTAATCTTCATGTTTAAGGACTACGATAAACAATTAGACTGAAACGATTTATCAGCAACAAATTTGTGAAAGAAATGACTGCTCCTAGATTCTCAAATGAGCGGTTTTGTTTCTGTTTTATGATATTGTGTAAGTGAATATCTTCTGACTATTGGTCAGACAAACCCAGTCATTTTGGGACCTTCGGCTCTGAGAAATTATAGTAGAAATGTTATAGGTCAACCTATTACTAGATTAATCATGAAAATTATCAACAGAATACTTAATATTAAAAATAATTTGTTGAAACAAAAAACAAAATTTTGTAGTGTTGAATCCCAAACGATATGACCAGAAGAATAGGCTTAGCATTTTTTTTTAATCACTTTTGTCATTCACGGTGATTATGGAAAAAAATAATCTATCATACAAATAGTATAATCTGTTTGCATGCTTTATTATTCTCACTCACAGCTGATGCTCTAATCAAGAGCAATTTTATCATGAGCAAATTGTACAATAGGTAATTTAAATGGCTGCTTTAATTTTTTGTCAGTTGTCTTCTCCGAGATAAATGAGAGTTATTCCATAAAACTTGAAGCCAACTCCCACAGACAGATTGTATTCTCACTTAAAACACACACATACTTACACAAACATACACTTCGTCACACAATAGCCATCCTTGTTGAAGAGTGTCTCTGTGTCTACAAGCTCACAACACAGCCTATCACAGACTCATTAAATCTCAAAAGACACAAAGGAGGCATTCTGCTCTGGAGCCGCATATTACCGCCGCCTGGATCATCCTCGCCAAGCATGCCTGCCTCGTAGTCTCACACACACCCCTCCTGCACAGGTCATCTAAGGCTCTAGGACTGGCCGATGCGAGCATTTATACCATGACGTGATATAAAATGGCCAATCAATCGTTTCAATCAATATTTCTTGGGGGAGTAGGTCACTGTGGGCAGAGCTGCAAACCAATGAGTATGGCTGGTTTATCAGTATCTACCTCTATAGATAGAAGTGAATGTTACCTTCTCTCCTTTTCTACTGTACAGTAGTGATGGAAGATACTAAGACTGTTAGTATGTAACAGTGCAAGCATACTTGCCTACATTACGTATTATATAAGGATGTGATTAACTATCACAGTACAAGGGCCTTGGAGTTTAATGAGCACAACTTCAAATTAGTAGTTTGGCAGTGAGAGGGCAGATTTGGTATATTTAGAAACTTCTAACCAGCTGATTAAATCGCACAACTCTCTGAAATACGCAGCAGGTATTATGCAATCAAGAGAGATATACCAGTTAAACTGGCTCACATCACAATCAATGTTTGTCTTTAAATGAGGCTGATTGGCATCCCGTCTGTGCTAGGCATTGTCTAATTGGTGACTTAATGTGGCTGTGATTGTCTCTTCCATATGTAGTTCAAGTTCCACTGTGTTGTGGGGGAGGGGGACTGCTAGACAGGCAGGCAGGCCAATCTTCCAGATGTACAGGGCCGTCCCAAAGGGTTCAGCCTCGCCCTCTATACCATACATTTCCCACTGGCACTACAGGACAGCAGGAGGGGAGGAGGGGGTACGCACACAGACCAAATCCTCTTTAGCCCTCCCATTGTTTGTGTCCAGTGACCAATAACTGTGCTGCACACTATAACTAATCCTGCCTACCCTTCCCCCCACAAGACCCCCCGTAGGCATATTCCTTAGGTCACCACACACACACACACACACACACACACACACACACACACACACACACACACACACACACACACACACACACACACACACACACACACACACACACACACACACACACACACACACACACACACACACACACACACACACACACAGGTATGCATCAACGCTCACGGGCTCCTCTGGGTCTTTTAATGCTCTGTCATCTCAATTGTGATTGTCAGGACACAGACATGCTCCTAATGGACCAGCTGAGCTTGTGTCTGCTGCCTCCTCCATTTTGTGTTGCCTACCTAACATCTCTGCTATCAGCCAGCTGAGCAGGACTACCCTGCATCATGACTGATTGAGATAGCGGCAGCCACACACCACATGAGCTCTCAAAAAGCAGCACCAATCTCTCATAATGTGACACATATTGTATTTTTGGTGTGGCGGTAATTACATGAAATATTGCTGTACTGTAAAATGTGCCCTCAATCCTACATAATTAGTGACTCTAATGAGCTAAATTATAAATGAAGTAGGCCACCCTCGAGCCCGAGTGAGCTCTCAAAGACCTGCTGAGTTCAGGTGCAAACGCCAGGGCTGGATTCGCCAGAGATGATTTAGAGTTTCTGTGACTTACTTTGAATTTAATGTTCCCACAGAAAGATCATGTGAAATCTGATTTGACTTAGTGAATTTTAATTAAAGGAAAAGTCACATTTTACTTGATTTCAGGAGATCAAATGACTTGCATTTTGTGAAAATGCATTATTTCAAATAGTGTAAGCTCAAATTTATATTTGTTGTCATTAAAATAATGTACAAAAAGTTTAAATCAAAGCTTACTCAGTGATTTAACTGATTCTAATGCCAGACTCACTCCATCCACTAATCCAAGTCTCCAGTTTTAAAGGCATTTTCAGGATTTGTCTAGACAACAAAACCTTTATATTATTTGCCAGTGATGCTGCAGTGCTGCTGTTATGGTGTGATACAATGAGACGAGAAGGCTGAATAGGGGAGAGCTAGCAGAGGAGGAGGAGGTATAGTA
>NC_045738.1:6826249-6829911 GCF_008692095.1 Etheostoma spectabile | reverse complement strand
TAGATACATGTGCTCAGGATGCACAGACTAATTAGCCTTTTACAGACAAGCTCTATTTCTGTTCACAGTGAGCAGCACACAGCACGCGTATATGCACATGTGCATACATGTGTGCACAGCCGCAAATGCACACACCGCTGCATATAGGACTGATGTAAGAGCAGCAGTGAAATATTTTGTTTATTTTGGGGGAAGTCAACAAACACCGGTCACTGACTGACAAGTTACATGAGTTCTACAACGTTACACTGCAGGAATACTTGGACAAAAAGAAAGCAAGTGTCCTGGGTTCTGAGAGTAGGCTTAAGGAATTAGAAGGAGTTTAGAGTTAATCATCCCCCAAGTGACCAAGTGAGATTATCTCCATCTATCTACATGCCTGCAGTATCTATCTCACTCAGTATCAGTCAGCCTCCCTCCACTCTGATTCTCTGTCTCGGATCTGCTTCTCTGGGTGTGCGTGCATCTGTGTGGGAGAGAGAGAAGAGCTGGCAGAAGCACAGTGGCGATCAGCTGTGCTGATTCATGGTTTTATGTAGAGACCCGCCTACCTGGCTGCAAATCAACAGAAATGAACTGAAAGCAAGGATATCAGTCATCTGGCCACATGGTGGCTCCTATTAACCGCTCAAAGTAAACACAGGCACACATGCCAACATACACGCTAACACGTGCCAGGATAAACTGTTTCTATGTTCAGTTTATGCACACAAGCCTGCCCAGCAACATTGTGAATACACACAAAATACTGAATATCTCAAGTCTTTATACTGGGCACATGCACTAAATTATCCTAAGGTTATTGAGAGGTATATGTAGAGTGTCAAATTTTTAATTTGGAGCTGTAATCTTGGATTCAGTGAAATTTGTACTTTGGGATATTCAACAAAAATGTCTTGGGCTACAAAAGGTTTATTTTGGTCAAGTCCTTTTTGTAAGCCTTTTCCAAACCCAGTTCTTAACTGATCAATACTCACAGATGGTCTGGGAGCCTGATGCTGTAACATGAACCAACATGGGAAAAGAATGAAGTAGCTTGATTGATTTAATGTGGTTGCCCTGAAAGCAATCCTGAATCCATCTCCAACGATCCCCTTAGCCAAAGCCAGATTGAAGGAATAGTGAATGCGTACATTAGTGCACATTATGAAAGAAGTGTTCTTTTTTATGTTGGACACACCAAAAATCTGTATCTTATTTCTTGATACTAAGAAGAGTTAGTTAAAGGATTTAACTAATGAACTCAGTTGACTGTATTTAAATAGAATACTTTTGCAATTGTTTGTGCAAATAGTATGTAAAGCTTTTCATATGTTTACATTGTATTTAAAAAAGGTAGTGAAACCCACAGACTACCCAATTTTTACCCGAAGAGAAAAGCAAATGACCCTGTATGTGGAGTCTGTTCCCTATTTAGTAATGCACACACAACAGAGTAGTAGTCTAACTGCACAAATGCATCATAACTCCCAAAAGAGGATTAACACCAGCAAGCTCTCCTGGGACCTCAGTGACCTCACTCTCACACAGCAGAGCAAAGAAACATCCTTCAGCTTCACTTCAGCCGCTCGGTGTTCACAACACTGCTGATTCAGCAATACTGGAGACCTGGAGGACCCGGGTCTTTTCTCTGTCATTTTTTTAACCTGTGTTTACTTCTGTTGCACTCTCCAGTCCTGAGGCTTTAATGCTGCCGCTGTATCATCCTTCCTACATCATATCTGCAGCACCTCATAAAAGATTATCTGACTATATATATCCAGCAGTATCATCAATGGAGATGAGGCTTACTGGATGTGTTTCTTATCTCAAGTGTGTTATGGGTAGCAAACACACACACAAACACACACACACACACACAGAAAAGATGGATATTTTTAACCTGTACCCTCCTCTTTGGGTAAAAAGCAAGTCATGTCAAGAGAAAAATGAAATCCAAAAGCTATTCCATCCCTGAAACAGGATGAAAAACATTCTGCACACATTCTTGGAAACAGTTGTACACACCTAGAAGCATTCAAGACCAAGAACACCCTGATATAAAGTAGGCTACATAATATGGAACAATAACTACTTTACACAAGAATGAATTGGGAGATGACATATGACAATTGTGTCACCTTCAGATAATATTAATTAAGGATTTGTTTCTTATAACTCATATGTTAAATTATAGATATTGTCATAGCTCTATACTGTAGGCTACTTTATGTGATGATCAGTCACAAAAGAGAACATATTTTCCCCATATAGTCATCCTTTTTTATAAGTGATCATATTCTATTAGCAATTGCATTACTTTGTAATATGACCTAATGTATACAACCTACTGTTAGTAGTAAAAGTACAAAAACGATTTAGTGTGAGTTTTTCCTTAAAAGTAAAAAACTGCGCGCCTTCTTTCAGCAGCTTGATAACTTTAATGGATATTTAATTTCACAAAAACAACTCACACATGGAGAAAACACATCGCTGCCTCCGCTAACGCGGAGCGCTTCTGATATATGGGATGTAACGTTTTCCTGGGCTATTTTTATCGGTGTAATACTTAGGCGATATCATTTTAATTTGCTTCAACAAATCATCGTGTAAAGCTCCCAGGTAGCTATTTAATACGAATTCAATTTCCAACTTTTTTTTCCAATCAAACCGCACAAACAGTTGCAGGCTGTATCGGGCCAACGTGCCAGGGTATTTAAACAATCTGTGTATGAAAATGGCGCCGAATGTACAAGAAACAAATAAACACCAACTCATCCCCACCAACCGAGGAACATACATCCTATATTTGTCTTACCTACTCTAGGATTAGCATCAATGTGGAAGCAAACAGCCCAAAATCCGACAAAATCCTATATTCCGCACGTTCAGAGGACAAACAATGTTGCGGAGCGACACATGCTTTGTTGTGCTGAAGGTGTCTGATGCTCGTAAAGGGGTGGAGTCTCATTCTGAAGCTTGGGCTGGAGTTGACCAACTGAGCATCGACCTGCACGCTTCACAGCCGCATGCATGCCGAAGCGGAGGAGATGGACACAAGTTTCATATAATGCTGATTAGAGCTGCACTAAATATATATATTGTTGTCCTAAAATATGTAAAGATGCTGCAGCACGAAAGAAATGCAAGTGTTAAAAGCTACAGATAAACAACTGATTTCTGCTTGTATCAGTAGCCTCGGCCAAATTTTTAAGATATTTACATGATCAAGTGGGCTACATTTAACACGTTCTTTGCTACAAAAATCCCCAAAAAGGCATGGAGTTAGGCGGGCTAAAGAATGCAATCATTAACACAGTACAATGTCCAGAAACAGGAGGGGGCAGAGAGGCAACAGAAAGACTTCTCAAAGTCCTGCCCAATCTTTTCAGGCACCAGCGAGGTGCATTCATCTGCACAGTATGAGGGTGTCAGGAACTACAACCTCAAGCAAATTGTGGTGAGATATTAAAAAAGACACAGTTTCACAAATTAATTAGAAACTGCCATGTTCATCAACAGACCCACCCTCAAAAATCTTAATATCTAAAAACTACAAAATTAAAAACTAGCACATATGTGCATCCACTGGCGTGCACACACATACACACAAGCTGTCTTTATGGACCCCGGCATGGTCCCCACCCATCTGCCTGACCCCATTAGGGCCATACGACTCAAAG